>NC_090728.1:155041457-155051457 GCF_036898095.1 Palaemon carinicauda
TGCTAAGGCTACGATCACAACAGTTTCAGAGTCGCATTCGATCTTTATATGATAATGGTCGTACGATGTACATTATATATCTGTAGACACATGAGCTCTTCTCCACTAATGCGTTATAAATACAAATGTTATACCAGTATTTCCACTCCTACTTATGACGGCTGTGAAATACATGTTAAGTTGCATAATATCCTCGAATTAATTTGCTTCCATGAACAACAAAATTTTATGACGCGTTACAAGCGCACGTAATGAATATGATCTGTATCCCAGTTGAAATATATATCTTTGCAGAATCGCTCGTGTTGAAAGCTTGGTGCTTCGTTCCAGAACGTATGAATCCACTGGGATTATTCCATCTCATTTAACATTTCTCAAAAAGGCTCTCACACCAATAAAAGGTTATTTATTCTTTAGAGAAATTTAGGACATGAAAGTCATGGGCTGAAAGAGAATATTAAGGAATATATTTCCTAATGGAAATAGTAAATAATTGACATATGCTATATAAATAAATTATTGTCCTATTTTGCTTGCTAAACTTATTTTTTAATCAATTCAATATCCAATAACATTTTAATTGTTATGTTATCGATTTTTTCAAAAGTCTTAATTTCTTTATCTTCCATTATACGTGTTAGGCCATTCTACAACTACGATTGTTGAATCATTTGTTGAATAATAAGAAATGGGTATTTTAGGGATGAAAATCGTAAGGCCAAATAGGCCTATGTATCTATGAACAAAATCAGAATATAATAGAAATGTCTTAACAGATAGGGAATTTGATAATTTCACGAGAAGCAGATTTATCTTTCTGCTTACATTTCTTTCGTAGTTTAAAAAGATAATCTGGGGACGTTTCAAGTGCTGCCTTTTTCATAATATCTCATTCCTATTTCATCTTTCCTTTTGTTTTTACATTTACACCAATGAATCACGTTTTACAAACAGTGTTTATTGCAAGTCAAGTCACTATGAGAAAGGATTATACTTCCATGAAAGTGATATAGTAGAGTGAAATATAAGATGGGTAAAGAGTTTGAAATGATATGGCAATCTAGTCAAGGAAATATGCAGGCATGTGAACACAGACACATTCATACGCACACAAACACACACACACTCACACACATATAGGTATATATATATATATATATATATATATATATATATATATATATATATATATATATATATATATATATATATATATATATATGTGTGTGTGTGTGTGTGTGTGTGTATACAGTATAAGCATATACATAAATATGTATACATACATACATACATACATACATATATATATATATATATATATATATATATATATATATATATATATATAGATAGATAGATAGATAGATAGATAGATTGATAGATATTTGTGTGCATGTGTGCTTGTTTGTGTGTGTATGTGTTTTAGAGTATGGATAAAAAGAAAGTCATAAAGTGGTACTAGAACTATTGGTACTCTCTATTTGTATTGTTAGCTGACACAATTTACCTATTTATCATATAATGAATTATATAACAAGTAATAGAGGTAGGAAAAGTAAACCTAATGCCTTTTCCTCTAAAGGATTTGATGTTTTCGTACTAAGAAGTATTTCATTTTTAATGCTTCATTTTTATTCACTAAGTGGCATATTTTGGGTATATGATATATTCTGGTTTCGTCATCACGGTTATATTCCCAATTACAATATAAAGGAATTCCATCCCTTATGATGTGAGACATATTTTATATGAAAGAAATTACGTAAAATGTACGGTCGTATTTAAATATTTTACTTCTGTAATATTCTCTCAGTTTTAGAATTAAGATTTCATAGGGCTGCATCAACCGCAATAATGCTTCACAAATCAGACGTAAGCCTTTTTATGTTCATATTAAAGAACCTTTTATTTCATGTACTGAATTAGAACGCTAAAATATTTACAATATAACAGAAAAGGAAAGTGGGTCATTCTGTTATATTCCTATTGATTGACTTTCTTTGAGTTTGACGTATTCTTCCATTAAATTGTATACAATTTTGCTCTTGCAAAGAGCTTTGAGCATGTGATGTCCCACTTATAATTTCTAATGCTGTACAGAAATCCTTTGATTGTGGCCAGGAAGTTCGTATGATTGTCGTTGATTTTAGTGTTGCATTTTACAGTGTTAATCATAAGGCACTTCCTTTAAACTCAAACAATTGGGGATAGGTGGGTCTTTTCTTAACATCGTTATTGGATTTTTAATTAATAAATTGCAAAGGCTAGTTGTTGATTGGCCCCATAATGAGTATAGAAATATTATCTGGTGTCCCTCAGGATAGCGTTCTTGGGCCATTAGACATGATATTTAGTTTTGCCTTGAAAACACTCATTCCATGGGCAGATGATTCTGTTCTATCTACATCAATTCCATCTCTTAAATGTGGATCTGTTGTTGAATCCCTTAATAGAGACGTAATTAAAATTAGTGCATGGTGCAAACTGTGGGGCATGAAGTTGAACCCTAACAAAATTCAAAGTACGAGGACAGGGGCTCCTCAACATTCAAATCTCTGCATTGATAATGTTTCTTACAATATATGCGAATCTTAAAATTTCAGTTGCAATTCTTGATTGCAAATTTACTTTTGAATAACACATTCGATCTTTTGCTTCTTCTTGCACAAATAATAGGCTTTTTGAGTCGTTAAAGATTTTCTATGATATATCTATGATATATTCTTTCACTATGCCTTGTTTCGAGTATTGTTCTGTCTGGTCTTCAGCTGCTGACTGTCTTCTTAATATGTTATAACAAAAACTTATGGTCTATTAAAATTCTTAGTGCTGATCTTGATATTCATATCTGGGACCCTAGTTCAGTTAGTTATGTATGTATGTTGTATAAGATTCTTTATAATTCTAATCATCCTTCCATTTAGATCATCCAAGACTGTACCATCCTGTATGTAGTATTGGATATAGAGTTAGTGCTAACATTCTAGCTTTCTCCTTCATGATGCTCAGAATTATTCTCAAAGTTTTATTCCAGCTGTGACCTGATCGTGGAATGATCTTCCTAATGAGGCAGTTGAATCGGTGGAACCACAGAAGTTTAAATTTACAGCAAATGGTTTTATGTTCAACAGGCTGAGATAAGTTCACTTCATAGTTCAAATTCAAGATATCTATTTTACCGTTGTTATTCATCTTTAGACATTTTATATCTTGTATTCATTGCTTCTCATAAATAGTTTATTATTCCCTTATTTCCTTTCCTCACTAAGTTTTTTTCACAACTGGTGCCTTAGAATTTGTGACATCCTGTTTTTCCAACTACAGTTTGTATCGCACGTGCTTCACACACGTTCGTAGACTGTAAATGTATTTTTTTTTTTTTTGGGGGGGGGGTATGCATTGCTCTACCCTCGCACTAATAACAACTAGTTTAGGCCTGCCTGTTCAAGATTATTTTGTTTGAATTTTTGTGATGTTACTGATCGGAACAGCTTGTATATACCTTACTTATTTACTTTGCTTTAATGTTCGTTTCAAAGCATTCAACCTTTCACACTGCATATTGTTCGTTTATTATCTAATCCACACCATCAAAGCACTTAGAAAACAAGAAAGTCTTCAGTTTCCTCTTGAAAGCCTTAATCTCTTGAGTCTTATGGATGTCTAGGGGGAGCTTACTGTACAGTCTCGGGACCGCATATTTAAAGGCTCTAGACCCTACAGTAATTATATATCTAGGTTGTAATAATCTGAAACCATTTGTAACTATTCTCATGTCAATAAGATTTGTTGGTTGCACAATATCTAGTAATTCTCTCAGATATTTTGGACGTCCGGTTCTGATAACTTGATAGATTATTAATACATATTCTAAACTCAATACTCGCTTTAATAAACAGCCACTGTAAATCAATTAGTATAAACTCATGATCGCTTAAATAAAATGAGTTGCTTGCACCTCACTTCTCAGTTATCATCTAATGGCTCTCTTACACAATTGGTGACCACCAGTAGACTCGCTCACGCCCGTCTTCCCCCTCACTGCTGTGCCCTACTGTTTGAAGATGCAGGCCATCGAACCTGCCACTTCGGCACAAGCCACCTCAATGAAACTGCCGTCCTTCGCCAGCGGAAAAGCATTCGCCTGGTTCCAGATTGCTGAAAGCTAGTTTTGCATCAAAGGCGTGACTCAGTCAAGCATCAAAGCAGATTTTGTTTTTGCGACGATCCCTAAGGACACTTTCCCAGAAATATTAGATTGGCTTTGTGACCATGGGGACACCCCAATAGCATACGACACTCTCAAAACATACCTTCTAAAGCAGAATTCTTCATCGCCAGAACAACTGTTGGGGAACCAGAAGACTTCACCTGCCCTCAGGGAAATAACCCGCATGTCTTGCCTGCAACCTGCCATAGATGGCTCTCCTTGTGAGGTGAAACTACTTCCTATCCTTTATGTATGACACTTATTCAAATCTGTACACTCTGCCATACTTGATGTTGATATTTTGCCCATAAAAGACCTAATGACTACAGTCAATACCCTTATGGTCAGCCACTTCAACCCCTTCAAGACCTCCATCACTGCCTCCACTCCTGACAAAGAGGACAACTATTCAATATTGACCGAAGCTGACATGAATGTGGTAGGACACAGATAGTCACCCTGTGACGTGGTGGATCAGCGACAATGCTGCCGCTCAAACCTCAACCAACAGTCTCTACAGCCATTTATTGACGTCATCGGCTGCAGTTATTCTACTACCACTCCAGATTCAGGGATGCTTTGAAGAAATGTGCAAATGGTTGTATGGCCAAAAAAGTGTAAAAAGGCCATCGCTTAAGGCGGTGGCTCCCCAGTCAGTAATCTTTTCTTTTAACATGATGCAGGTATGGGCATATGATTTTTGGTAGACACAGGTGCTTGTCGATCTCTTTGGCCAAGGCCACTTTCTGCGACACAAAGTAGTCTGTCTAAATCTGACGATGTCTTCCTAATAGTTGCGCAAAGGATCTCTAATATCCAGCTACAGTTACGAGAACCTCACGCAATCATTTGGAAGCACCAAATATCACTAGAAGTGGATTTGTACTCACATTACCATCTCCTGGTTGATGTCGCATACCAACGATTAGTCAACGCAGACTCTTACTAATCGACATCTCTCCAACTAGCTCTCTTAACCTCACTCTTAACATCAGCGCACCCACAGATGCCTATGCCCACCTCATCACACCATACCCTGAAGTCTTCTGACCAGAACTTCACCAAAAGCCCATGGTTCTGCCAAACACAGGATTTATCACCATATCAAGACCACGGCGACCACAGTGTTTACCAGATTCAGGCGTCTGGCACCGGATCGCTTGAACAAACATTTGCAAAAATGAAGACATGAGCCTTTGACAAAAGGCCTCAAGCCCATGGTCATCGCCCTTGAACATCGTCCTGAAGAATGATGGCTTCTTACGTCCTTGTGGGGATTATAGGCATCTAAGCATGCACACAAAACCGGATCACTAGCCCTCCCAAACAGCCAAAAGGACCCTACTTGCAAAAAGCGAAAGTTTTTCTTCACGCACGACCTCCTAAAAGGATATTATAACGTGCCCATAAACCCAGAAGACATCCTCTTTCGGTATATACACCTTCAATTACTCCTGCTTTGGCCTTCATAATGTTGATGGCACCTTTCGATGTCTCATGGATGTCCTCCCCTTTTGTGAATGTTATGTGGACGACATACTTGTGTTCTCTTTCTCCACAGAGGAACACCTCTGTCACCTATGCATCGTGCTCGATCGGCTACAACAGAAGAGCCTTGTAGTCTAGTACAAAAAGTGTAGCTACTTTCGACCGTGAATTGCTGGAGGTGCATTTGGCTGTCCATCACTTTTGCCACTTCTTAAAAGGTATGCCATTCGTCATTTGTATGGACCACATGCCTTTGGTGCACACTTTCACTCGACAGTCTGACATCTGGTCCACCCATCAACACCGATATCTCTCCGTCGTGGCGGAATACAATTGTACTAATGCCCTGTCAAGAAACACATTGGCCGCCATTGGATACAACGACTTATTGCCCAACGAAAAGATCCAGAGTATCAAGTATGTAGGACCTCCTGCATATAACTCGTTTGCAGAGACTCCAATGCCATCCTCCTCTGTGACATCAGTACTGGTAGACCATGGCCATGGATACCTTCTCCATGGCACCAACAGATGTTTAATTTCATTCACAGCCTTTCACATGCCCCACGCTGACATACTGCACAGTTACTGAAGACAAAGTTCATTTGGCAAGGCATTACTAAGGAAGCTAAGGATTGGGTCCACACCTTTACTTCATGTCAAACTTCAAAAGTACATCAACACACGGATTCAGGAGTGGGCACCTATTCTCAGCCTCGGCGTCATTTTCCCTACATTCACATCGACGTATTAGGCCCTTACCAACATCACCATAACATCATTACCTGTTTACCATCATCAACTATTCCATTCATTAGCTTCCAGCCAACCCCATGCAAACTGCAACGTCTGCCTCATGTACATCCGCCTTACTCTCAGAGTGAATAGCGAGATTTGGTATCCCTGAGCATATTACATCTAAGAGGGGTACCTCTTTCACCTATCAATTCTGAAAATCATTAGCGAATCTCCTGGGGATGACCCTACATCAGACAACCACATACAACCCCGCAGACAACAAAATGGTTGAATGTTTTCATCCCAATCTCAAAGCAGCTTTGGTGTCCCAGTGCAATGACTCCAACTTGTATACTCAGCTTCCCTTGGTCCTCCTGGGACTTAGGACCTAGGACCACTCCAAGGAAACCCTGGATGTCTCGGCAGTTGAAATGGTGTATAGCGACATGTTGATCGTCCCTGCCAAATTCTTTCCGTTGACTACTTCCTCCGACAATCTCCAGAGTCTACATCATGTTGTGAGAAAATTTACTCTATGCCATCAGACTTGAAAGCCCCCAGGAAAGCAACACATACCGACAGATTTGCACAAGGCATCGCATGTTTTCTGCTCAATGACACCAGTAAGTCACCACTAATGCCCGCTTACACGGGCCCTTTCTTGTGATCCATTGAACAACGAAGGCGTTCTTACTTAACATTTGTGGCAAAGAAGACTGGGTCTCCATTGATCGCCTTAAACCTGCATATCTCCCGTAAGATGACCCACCTACAGTGCGCCTCTCCAGAAAAGGGCTCCCTATTTCACATGTATGTCTTTTTTAGGAGGGCGAGACATGTATCGCAGGTGTTTCACATACACTATAATGGTATTTCTGTTTTTTTTTAAATATCGCTCTCCCCTCGCACTAATAACAACGTGTTTAAGCCTCTCTGTTCATGAATTATTTTGTTTTAATTTTTTTGGTGTTCTTGCTTGGAACAGCTTGTACATAAACTCATGATCCGTTGAAATAAAGTTAGTTGCATTCACCTCACCTCTCAGTTATCACCTAACGGCTCTCTCACACAAGTTGTACCAGGTTTATATCTGTCACACATGACGGAATTATTTCATCATTAAATAAGTCAGTGTTAGGAAAATCATTTAAATATATTTGAATTTAGATATTCTATTACACATACGATGCTCAGTGCGATAATACACGACTTGCATGTGTTAAAAAATAAATCTTTGAAATTGGTTTCTATATTGTATTTCTCAAAATGTTGCAATCGCTCAGCCGTGTTAAAGCGTAAATGGCCATTCAAACACATATACTTTGTTTTTCTTTTTGGTAAAATCAAACCAGTGAGTTGTCACTTAAGATATATTTCATTTTGCTGTTACCAAAAAAATAATATGTAAGCGTCTTAGTTTACATACACATTTTTGTGACCACTGTAATCTAATAGAAAATATAGTAAAATACATAGATAGAATATAACATCGTTAGTCAAAAAAACGTGAAATTGAGGTAGTGTAATTCGGATCCAACGAAAAAGCTGTGCCATCTGGAAGGGACATTAATCATGGGCAATATTCTCAAGCATTAAGTAAATATCTGAAATAAAATATTTACTTGCGAAATATTACTTTCTTTTCCTTTACGCACTTTGCTTACAGTAAGTTAACATATTTGATTTCCTCTTCTTTGCTCATACATTTAAATTAATCAAGGAAGTGATAAATACTTTCAAAGCTTTATTTAGTGCTATTTATACAATAAACCAACATTTGATATTTATTTGACGCAAAATTATATGATTACTTTATATTGTAATTCTATAAAGAACTCTCTATTATGCAAATTAAAAATGACACGTAAGATTGAAAATTTTCTTGCATTACAAAAAGAAAAAAATCCAATGCTATTGGCAATGTTTTAAAAAAGATGCATAAGGGAAACTTTTAAATCGTGAAATTTTCCTTGACAACTACGGTATCAATGAGAAATTTTGGATGAAATATGGTTAATTATTTTCATATTGCAAGTCATAAATAACATTATTCTTGCGGGAAGAGCTTTGTTCCAAAACACATGGATCCATTGGGATCATTTCGTGTCACTTTCCGTCTCTCCCAAAGCTTCTATTCCCCGCTGAGGTTATTTCCCCTCTGAGAGAATTCACTGGGGCAGACAATCGTGTTATGAATGACAAAAATACGTTCGTATAAATGTTAAGTATTCTACCAAGATAAAAATTTTATATATATATATATATATATATATATATATATATATATATATATATATATACATATATATATAGTATATATATACACACACACACACATATATATATATATATATATATATATATATATATATATATATATATACACACATATATATGTTTATGTATATATATATATATATATATATATATATATATGTATATATATATATATATATATATATATATATATATATATATATATATATATATATATATATATTCAGCCAAGGCCACAGGAAAAATAAAAGAAAGTATACCGAGCGCTTTCGTGTTATTTCAACACATTTTCGAGGTACAATGTTAAAAACACAGAGAATATCTAACAAAGTAAAAAGAATGAAAACAAGTATTCAAAGTCCGGTTAAAAACTAGTACAGCAGATACAGAACAGTTCAACAGGTGATTAAAAAGAAACAATCTTACAAATCTCGTTAACAACAAATGGGTCCAGTTTGTACATACCCTGGCTTACATTCATTAAGTCACTGTGATATTTGATAAAAGCAGATTCAATTATATTCCTACGAGTTATATTATTACAATATAAAACAACTTTTGCCCCCTCCCAATAAATCATGTGATTAAAATTATTAATGTGTAAAAACAAAGCATTCGAGATTTGTCCCGTTCTCACACTATATTTGTGTTGTTCAATTCTGGTGTCCAGTCCCTTCCCAGATTGTCCGAGATAAAAACAATTGCAGTTCATGCAAGGAACCCTGTAAATGCAGCCCTGAGAAACTTTGGGAGAATTCCTTATTAGAATGCTTTTCAGTGTATTTGAAAATTTAAAAACAACATTAATATTAAAATTCTTGCAAAAACTCGGAACCCTCCGTAAGAGGTCATTATATGGTAAAACGAGCACATTATCATTATTAAAAGCCATTCTCGGAGTTACAGAATAAAACGTTCTTTGTGCTTTCTGTAAAGCACATTCAATAAAATATTTAGGGTATTTCAATTTCTCCGATATGTTGAAGATATTTTCAAACTCTTCCTGAAGAAATTCCGGGCTGCAGATACGTAAGGCTCTTAAAAACATAGAAGAAAAAGTAGCCTTCTTAACTTGATTACTATGGTTAGAATAATAGTGAATATATGAATTTACGTTTGTAGGTTTTCTATACACTGAGTATTTGAAGCCATTTAGAGTACGGTGAACATTTACATCCAAAAATGAAAGACAACCATCACGTTCTTCTTCACAAGTGAAATTAATGGAAGGTACCAAATTATTCAGTTCAGAGAGAAATGCATTTACATTTTCGGTTAGAGGCCATA
>NC_090728.1:155077176-155122176 GCF_036898095.1 Palaemon carinicauda
ATATATATATATATATATATACAGTATATATTTAAATATACATATATATATATATATATATATATATATATATATATATATATATATATATATGTACATATATATATATATATATATTTCGATTCTATCCTCTGTGAGAGAGAGAGAGAGAGAGAGAGAGAGAGAGAGAGAGAGAGAGAGAGAGAGAGAGAGAGAGAGAGAGAGCTGATATCAATTAGGCAATATGCTCTATCGAATAAAATAAGGATTTTTTTTCAATAAAAATATAATCACTTGTCCTAATTCTTATACACCGTTTTGATTCTTAATCTATATTTTTAGTGTGATACAACACAAATATTCCTGAGCACTATCTCAAACATATTGTCAATTGATAACGTCATATATCAACAAGCACAGTGTGAATTCATAAGTGGGCGTTATATTTTAAATTATAATTCAGCAATTTTGTACTGTTTCCAAACATTGTTGTGTTTCGTTGATATGTATCACAGATTATATTTTTTTTCTTAATTTCATGAAAAGCATAGAATATTATATGATGTTTTATCGAAAAAAGTGTCTAAGAAACAGGAATTAAATTGATGAAGGATATATATCATACCAAAATATGATGAATCTTTAGTATTTTTCATGAGAAATTCCGTGTTTCCTAAAACATTATGAGATAATGGAGCTATTATGAGAGAAGAGACTCATAAAATTAAGCTTACTTTATAATTACATATAAGAAATAAATTTGATAGAGGCCAATGCACAAATAAATAACTGAATGTAATGAATAGATAAGTGAAGATTGCAAATATAGTTAAAATGCATAAATGAATGAATAGATGTGTATATAGATAGATAGAGGAATGACACATTTTTAAATATCCTGTTTTATATATACTTTTATAATGTTATAATTAACGAGGCTCTTCAGATACGTAATCATTTTCAAATAATGGACGTTTAATCAAGCTCATTAATTTAATGAACTAGTCAACTAACCATATGATATTGTTAATATAATTACCTGGCCAACAGACTTTTGTTTCCAGTTAATGTTATGGGAAGATAAAACTAATTGCCATTTTTATTACAGAATACTCTCTCTCTCTCTCTCTCTCTCTCTCTCTCTCTCTCTCTCTCTCTCTCTCTCTCTCTCTCTCTCTCTCTATATACGCACCAGAACGCTGGTAAAGAAATTACATACATGGTAAATTGAACAATATCCAAAACATATAACATCAATATACCAAATATTTGAATTTTTAGTAAAACATATGTTAAAAGGAAAAAAAATAGTCAAACCATGAATGTATAAGCTTTAAATGTTTCCTTTTAAATAACGTCATAAATTGTGCACAGAGTGAGACATTCTCTTTTCAATTGTTTACGAACACCTTTTTTCAGCCAGTGTGCAACAATGTTAGAATGAAGCTGGGGGTGTAAATTAAAATTGATATCTCAGAAGCAGTACAGCATAATATTATTAGATACTTGAGGTCTGGATGACTTATGCATCATAGTTTATTTGAATTCATTTCAACATTAAAGTTTGGTTATTCATTTCATACAATATTATCCATACTCTGGAAGAAGAATGGTGTATGGAGAAACATGAAATGCATTATCTTTAAAGTTGAAATCATTGATTAACTGTTATAAGACTAGTATAAGCCATGAACGTAACATTTTAGAATACATATTTAGATAAAAAAAGAAAATTGACAAAATATTGACATGATTATATTCGATAAGCCATCTTTAGAGGTGCTATCGAAGTTTTCGTTTGTACAATGAAAAATATGATTTCTCTTTAATAAATACACATTTCATTGATTAAAATTGATATCAATTATAACATTATCGTATATAATGACTCAAATTAAAGCTATTTCTTTTTCTTCAGAAAATCTTATATGATATATTTGACCAAGCAGTTTTTATGATTTTTCTAATATTTTACGTTCTATAAGGCGTCGTTGTTATATTATAGCATAAGCAAACATCAACTTGCATGAGATTTTAAATTTCTGATATTCCGAATCTAGAATTATTTTTTTTTTTTTTTTCAAATTATCATACAGTATTTCGAAAAAAATTGGTCTGGACTGTAATGGTCTTCAGCCATGAAAGTTCTCCAGTTTCACGTATTCTTTATGAAGATAAGCCTCTGAATCACACCATGATTTGCACAATTTGCGTACTGACTAATCTTCTAGAGAGGTAATCCAAAGCTTGCATTCGAGAGTCTCGTGTTAATATAATATAATCATAATGAGCTCTTTAATCTCAAGTAATCTTCCCTTATCTTCTCTTGCGCTCTCCCTAAGCCTCCTATCTAAGATGTGCAACATTCAATGCAGTTAATTTTGTATGATTTGGAAATAATCCCTCTAGAACTATAATTAACCTCTCGTGATTAAATTTGGCTAACAGCATCGCGTGAAAGAATGCCAAAGCGTATTTATTTCATTTCTGACCGATTTCATAATTTCTAATATTATTTCTTGCTGATATCATTCATTTGGATTTTTTCTCATTATTTTTCAATCTTCATTTTTAATACGAGAGTCTAGAATAAAGTAGATTTTAGCATCATTTAAGGTAGAATTCTAAGGATAATCGTAAATCTTAAAGAACACAATCGAACTTAATGATGCTGAATTCTTTTTTTTTCTCAATTACATTTAGTAACGAGGTTGATGTAATATAGGACAATTCTAAATTTTTGAAAAAGTTATGATTAAATAACTGAACAAATGACTGAAATATATATATATATATACATATACACACATATATATATATATATATATATATATATATATATATGTGTGTGTGTGTGTGTGTGTGTGTGTGTGTATGCAAATGATACATAAATGTATGTGTGTATCTGTATGTTTGGCCATTAAAACTTAGTAATAATTTAATATGGACAGGAATATTTACAGCAGATCTGAAATCAACTTAAATCCCTTTGGTTAAGGTATAGATGAAACGCCTCTTGGATCTCTATCCCTAGCAGATTCGGTATTATAAACAATTATTATTATTATTATTATTATTATTATTATTATTATTATTACTACTACTACTATTATCATTATTATTATTAGTAGTAGTAGTAGTAGTAGTAGTATAAGCCAAGCTAAAACCCTGGTTAGAAATGAGAACGCTACGAGCCCGAGGGCTCCAACAGAGTAGCCCAGTGGCAAGAGAAAATAGAGGAATAACTATTAAAGTATATATAAGTGATGAATAAAAGATATAAAATGATCAAGGTCATAAATAACGTTACAATCGATCAGTCATAATACATACCCTTTAAAAGGAGAGTTATGTCAACCTCCTCATCAATAAAGCATTAACAAGAAGTTTGAACTTCTCAAGTTCCACTGATTCAACTGCCTGTTTTACAATATCATGTATATATTTAAATGCATTTGGGAAACCACGTCTCTCTAATCCAATCTTCATTGAAGGCGATAACCTTACTGGCGTCAATGTGTTTCCTACAGAAATCTTCTTATTTCCTCAGCTTCTTTAAGTTTTCAGGTATAAAGCTTTAGTTTAATGAACGATTATTATTCCTTTACTTCATACTTTACTCACGACAGCAATTTTTCGACAAAACTATGTCTTATAGCTAGGCAGCTTGGCGATATGATGGGGACCGACATGACAAAAGTGTCAAACTTTATGAGGCAATTCTGTAGATCTAACTTATTAATTTTTCGCTAGGCCCCATCAAATTTGGCCAATGGGGCCCAGTCACGTGAGGTCTTCAATTTTTCAATAGCATTAATAGAGGAAAATACTACCTATACATGTGTAAGCAAGATGTTTTAAAAATTTAAAGGCAATATGATCAATTCAATTAATAAAATAGAAAAGGATAAATTTCAAATATTTTTTAATTAATAAACATTCATATTTTGCGAGATATTTGTTTAAGGTTTGACAAACTCGATAATAAGGCCAAAAACTCATGTCGTGACATTGTATGGAACTTGCTTCCATAGCATCAGTGAACATGACAATTAAAAATTAATTTGTTCAGAAATATTAGTGTTTATATCTGCTTATTCAACCTCATAAAGTTTTCAGCATTTAGGAAAACGTCTTTAAAGCAATTCTGGCATGTACATCGGCAACCACAGCCGGTATGAGAACGTGGATACCCTTTCATCTATTTGTCACAGCTGCACTTGCACCGTCTTGTGCATTGCCATCCATCTTTCCTGCAACCACATCTGGTGCCACATCCTCTTGCAACCTTGCATGCACATTTGACTAGTTGGCTGCAAGCTTTAGATGCTATTGGCAGTGTCGTCCAAAAAGAGAGCCAAGCTTTGCTGTCCTTGTCCAGAGTCCAGCCCCATCCTTCTGGAGAGGGTGCTTGCTTCTGGGACTGGTAAGCAGTGGTCCGAATTCTTGCCTGATAGACAGCACGGTTCGAATGCTGTAATAATGCTCCCTGTGTGGGAGGAAGGGCTTCCATCATCATCTTCTTGTCTCTGTGGCAAAACAGCTCTCTGCAGGCCTCATCAACAGAACTCAGTTGGCTGGTTTTGTCATACAGGACAAATGTGAAGTGTTCCAGCAATTTGAAGTGGTGGCTGGTCACCTCCATGGCAACGAAAGAATTTTCTACAATGAATTCGAAAGCCTCTGTTACTGCAGGATAACATTTCCATGCAGACCGTTTTCCTTTGCCAAAAAAGGCAGAGACCATGTCGCAACCGGTGAAGCTGTGGAAAGTGGAAGGACTGTAGACTTTTCCTCTCCAAGGGCTAGAGCAATGGCATTGATGTGAAAGTTCGTGAAATTCTTTCCTGTGCCGAAAGCAATCAAAATCTCTGCCACTGGACACATTGCTTGATCCTTGTGGAATTTTCCAGTGATGATGACAGTGATGTCAGTGTCCACAGTGCGAATTAAGCAAGCACAGAAGCCAGTCTGCAGTGCATTTTGCAGATGCAGCAGTATCTTTGTTCTGCTTCCTCGTCATCATTGTCTGGCATGCTGTGATCCATTCCTCTGATGAGAAAATTCTAGCCTGATGTAATGACAACTACTTTTCCATCGGGGAACTGATTTGTGGAAACTTTCTCTGACAGGAAGGCAAAGAGTTCTTGTTTGTTGTCTGAGTCCTTGAGAAACTCTTGCCACTTTCCAGAGATCTTGTTTGGACCAGCAACTTTTCTCCTGCTTCCTTTGCCTCTCTTCTCTCGTGCACATTCTCTAATCCTTCTGCTGTGATATGTGTCCCACACCACATCCACTTTGTCAGCACCTTCCAATTGGTGTCTGATGTATGGTAGGAAAACATCATTGGCACAATCTTCAAACGTTGAGATTCCAGCAGTCAGGAGGAAGGGAAAAACGGGAGTCCCATCCAGAATCTTTGTGTCGAAAGTACTCGGGGGGTAAACTTGCTCTGATGTCTGCTCAATGGAAGAAGGTAGACCTGCATCAAGCTATACAACATCTAGTTGTCCAACTGAGCTTTCCACCTCTGCCACATGCTGAAGACAAGCTGCCAGATCAGTGTCATCATCAAGGTCTTGTGTCTCAAGTGAACCTGGAGTGTCTGTATCAGGTGCTTGTATCAGGCACTTCAGCAAGTCTGATTTTTTGTTCATGCGCAGTTTTCCTCTGTCTGAGAGAGATGCTGGGTATGGGGTATTTTCGTGCTGGAAAAAAGAACCACCATCTGTTTCCCTTTCTTGAGCCACAATGTACAGCTGTGAAAAAAGGCTGATATCAGCCTTCAAAGTTGCTATTTTGCCAGTTTGTTTCGTTTTTTCTTTGGTGTTTGACACTTGAAGAGTGGAAGGAAGTTTTTCTTGATGGGGTCATGAATTGATCGAGTGCAGTCTTCGAAAACTGACTGGTGGTATTCATCATAAATCTTTGCAAGCAGAGCTGTGTCTTGCAAATCAGTGGGCACCCGCCAGATATTCGCGGCTGCATCTAGAGTTCTGAATTCATGGAGATGACCATCCTCTTTGCCGCAGAAAATGCATGAGGATTTTGGCAGAATTTGCCGGACTTTTTGGCGCTTCTCATCAGTGGCAGAGCCTGGATCATCTAAAGTCAGTTCTCTTTTTTGTTCAGCTCTGTATAATTTGTGTTTGGCAAGTTTTCTGCATCAAGATTTGTGCCTCTTTGCCCGATGTGCCACAAAGTCTTCAATGGTGACGCCTTCATCAAAGCACAGTTTTGTGGAAATCTGTCTATTTTGCTGAATGCACAAACCTAAGTCCGAAAAGTCTTGTATCACGTTGTTTTGTCTCCAGTGCCTGTCCCATCCAATGGGCACTTGAGGTCCTCCCTGGTTTTTTGCTGGCAGATCATACACACACTCCAGTCCATGTCGCATTTCCACTCCAACAATGACGTATATAAATAAATGTACGCATGTAAGATATGCCTTTAGGATTATCCTCAAAGTCACTGTTTCAATACAAAAATGTACAATAACCATTACGCATCAAAAATCTACCACCAGATAGCTAGGCAGCTTATATCAATTTTTGAAAGTTCCAATTTGCTCCTTCCTATTTCATCATTTTCATATAACGATGATTTTCCCCTATTCTCGGAGTGCGAAACCTTCAAAATTGCATTTTCCGCGTACATACTGTCAGTATGACCCGTGCACGTGGGGCATAGCAAAAATTGAAAGTATTTCGGATGTAGATAGCTAGGAAAAAATATCCCACTTCTCTTAAATCTCTCACCATTCGGTCAAAAATTCGACGTAAGATACGTAACTATTATTTATCGAGTGATTGCTAGTTTACATAATTTCACAATTCCTACTATAAATCAGCTTTTGTCTCATGACAGTCCTGATGAAAACATAGATTTGTCTTGAATAAAGTATGAAGAAGCTGACTAGACATGAAAGAATTTTTTTAGGAAACACATTGAAACCACTAAGGCTATCGCTTTCAATGAAATATATACATAAATTTATATATATATATATATATATATATATATATATATATATATATATATATATATACATATATATACATATATATATATATATATATATATATATGTGTGTGTGTATTTATATATATATATATATATATATACATATATATATATATATCTCAAATTATTACTTCATTATGGCTTTGTGATTATTGATACTGTAACGAATAAACTTTAAGTTACTGATATCATAATAAATTTTTCCACAATTTGTTTTCCTAATTTAATATCAAAAGAAATAACCCCATTGTCCAAGTTAGTTAACATGTTTTTTCGCAATATATATATATTACTGAAAAAACATGTTAACTCATTCGGCCAATGCAATGATTTATTTTGATATTAAATTAGGAAAACAAAATATGGAAAAAAATATTATCATATCAGTAAATTATAGTTTATTCCTCACAGTATCAATAATCACAAAAAAACGTCATGAAATAATAATTTGAATATTACTGTGACATTCTTTTATCATGAATGTAGTATTATTTATAAGTATTTATACTTGGAAGGTACCCGTGTCTATAATAATACACCCCTGTCTTAAAAATACATACTGTACATCTGTATAGTAGTATGGAAGAAATTTATTACGGGAGGTTTCCTGTGCTTTATTACTTTAGGAGAATACAGCTAGATAATAATGTTCTCTGTGATTCATCCATCTACCACTGCAGAATTTTTGTCAATGAGTGACCACCATTCAGAGCCTAACTAGTAACGTTATTTGATTACATTGGTATGCATGTCTTTTAAACATATCGCTTTAGTCATTCATTATATATGATCATAAGACAATGCTACACCAAGTATAAAATTAAATTATTTGATACTCAAAAAGAAAAAAAGGGCAAATAAGAATTCATGTAAGTGCAACCACGTTTTGCCAAATAATTTAATCAATCATTATAATTTTCGAGAAAAAAAGGCATCTATACAATTTAATTCCGCTTAAAACGAAAACAAATATGAATTAGCATATTTACATTCGTAGCAAAATCTTATTTTCCGTTGCCTTTGTTGTCTGTGATTTATAATTCGAAGCTAAATTCTGGTAATTAAGTTTTCTCATAATTTCATTTAATGCACGTTACATGCGATGCAGCTGTAGAGATGAAAAATTAAATCGTGGAAATGTTAATTATGAAAATAATTTTTGAAGTTATTCAATCGTAAAAAGTCAGTTAAAATGTGTAATTTTTATTATTTGTTATATTTTTACAGCTTTATATAATAATCTATGATGCCACTGATAAAAAGAGAGGGTATAAAGTAATTAGTTTTCCTAATTACAAAAAAAAAGGAAATGCCATCTACAAATAAGACAGTATAAGTGAAAATATTACTATAATATAATATACAATGGAGTATTAAGTCTGTTAGAGAGTTGTCAGAGAGGAAAATACCAAAGGCCTATTGTTTAGATGTGTAACTAAACTAAAGATTGTCATCTGATTAAGGAATTTATCCTTATGCTTGCAGTAAAAAGGGGAATATGTCTGTTATCTTGTCTCTCTTTTGTTGATACAAGAAGTCGTTCCTTCTTTGGAATTTCAATCACTACGTACTGAACTGGCAGGCTATTTAACAAATGAGAATATTATCAGCGAATCAGTGCTATCTGCAGCTCTTCTGCAAAAGGGAAACTTCAAATTCAAAACATTGTTTTCTAGTCCTGGCTAGTGCCATAGCCTCTATACCATGGTTTTCACTGACTTGGATTGGAGTTCTCTTGCTGGAGGGTACACCCAGGCACACTACTCTGTTTCCTTATTTACTTTCCTCACTGGGGTATTTTCTCGGTTTCTCTCCTTTAGATGATAGGATGTAAGTAATGTTTCTGATGTGCATTTATTTTCTCTCTCTCTCTCTCTCTCTCTCTCTCTCTCTCTCTCTCTCTCTCTCTCTCTCTCTCTCTCTCTCTCTCTCTCTCTCTCTTAGTGTTCATTATTATGGACTTTTATTATTCTACATACTGTACTTTACTAAATTTATATGTGTTATTTCATTGCAAAACTAAATTCAATAATATTACATATATATATATATATATATATATATATATATATATATATATATATATATATATATATATATATATATATATATATATATACATATATATATATATATATATATATATATATATATATATATATATATATATATATATATATATATATATATATATTGTGCATATACACATTGTTAAAAGTAATATTATGTAATATTTAGTTCAGCCTGGGAAGTCTGACAGTGAATGGTGTTCAGAATACTGTAGCACCTTTCCATGTAATCCATTGAAGCTGAATATTCGGAGCATGTTTATGCACAGCCGTTCTTTTCTTTTTACCACAATGAATAAACCAACACTTTCTCTTTCTCTCGACATTTCCCTTGCTTCGGTTTGTTTTTATGAAGAGAGTACATATTATGAAGAGTTGTTATATTCCTTCGGTCGAAAAACAAGAGTTCTGTTTTGAATACCTCTGTGTCGTAAAAAAAATGAACGCCCCAAAAGGTCTTTTTACTTTTGTTGTATGAAAAGATATTTTTCAAAGGCTCGAGAGGAATATTCATCAATACACCTATAGATTCGGTGACGTCGATGTAAACAAAAGTTAATTGGAATGTCCTTAAGGGCGTCTTCTCCCATTTGACGGAAGGTGAACATTTTAATAACATGCATAATGCATTCTTTTGTTGTTGTTGGATTCATTTTCTCAGGAGTATTTGATTATTCAGAGGTCGTGAGGTTCAGATTAATACCTATGTAGATATTCCGGGGCCTCAGCATGTACAAATTACAGTATATTATTCATTCTGTCTCTCCTCTATTTTTCCTTGTTTATAAACATTAGCATTTGTAAGCAAATAAATAAAAAGAATTCCTTTCTCTTCTTACGGAAATATGATGCATGGGTTTTTTTTTAGTGATTTTTCATTATTATTATAGTGTTTAAGGTTCACATTTCAAATTCAGTTTTGGAAGCTATGAGAAATATAGTGATAAAGCTTAGTTTTGGGAAGTAAACAAGAAGAAAAAGAAATTAAATTTCAGAGAAAATTTTCTGTATGATAAATCTATTATAATTTTAGGTCTAGAAGTTTGTATTAAATGTGTTGTGAACATTAAATAAAATGGTAATTTCACCCCCGACTCAAAACTTGGAAAGGAAATGGGTACATTAAATTCAGCACAACACCAGAATCAGCCAGTTCTATTGCATGCAATTCTCTTTTAAAGTAGTCTCAGTAGAATACAGAATTAAATTTCTCTCTCTCTCTCTCTCTCTCTCTCTCTCTCTCTCTCTCTCTCTCTCTCTCTCTCTCTCTCTCTCTCTCTCTCTCTCTCTCTCTCTCTCTCTCTCTCTCTCTCTCTCTCTCTCTCTCTCTCTCATTCCTAAGGCTGACAAATAAAAATTCACTATAAATATGAGATGATGAGCTTAGAATACAAGAAAAATAAAAATCATAAATTGATCGCATTAAAACAGCAATTATCGTGAATGCAAGAAGAGCAGAATATGGATATCTTTCTCCTTCCTTGGAATAACAAACGGGATAATACAGCCATTTCCATCGTTATATTGACCCAAATGTGTTTAAACACATTCTTGTTTGGTAAGTCGTTGAGTCTATTGAAGAGCTAATAAAGTTTTCAACCTATATTAAGGCATATTATCTTTATCTCTTTTTAATCAATGGAATATATAATAACATATTCATCCCTTACTTTCAATCGATATCTTTTTTCATATATAATACATGAATGACCATTTTTTTTCAAAATTTTGAAATTACTAAACACTATTGTGATTATTTCAACAGCGAAATGTATTTACCTCCATAAATACTTCATGTAATACGATCTATGGAAATGACCTAGGAAATGGTGTCCTGAATAAAAATTATATATATCGTGCTTCTATAGTATTAGAAAAATATGCCATAACACTTAGATATCCATATAATAAGACGCTTATATGAATTTCATAGATATTAAATGATTAGTAAAAATATATGACTACATTAAGTTAGCATTCTCTAAAACGTGATCCACGGTATGTTTTCATATTTGCGTGTGCATTAGCTACATAGATATTCAATGTACAGTATGTGGAAGTCACGTTCCAAAAATGTATGCACAAATAAAAAGGCTAAATAAAAATACTATTGCTTTCAAACATAACCTCTAGGAATTACGTAACTGATTATTTTGTTGCAAACTTTTTAAATTAAAAAGTACCCCTTCGTTATATAAGGTGATATTAGGTATTTTTTTGCCTGAAGAAATAAACATTACTAATAAAAAGGATCTGCAAACAATTTCGACGCCATCCTCTGTGCGTGTGAGAGAGAGAGAGAGAGAGAGAGAGAGAGAGAGAGAGAGAGAGAGAGAGAGAGAGAGTTTCGATTTATATATAATTCACCTTTTGAATAATGATAATAATAATAAAAATAATAATTATAATAATAATGATTATAATAATAATAATACTAATAATAACAATAATAATAATAATAATAATAATAATAATAATAATGATATGTATATAAGAAAAGAACATGAAATAGACTTGAAGAATGGCAAAGAATACGAATGCAGGGATGAATCATGAGACAAACTAAAGAACTTGCCGGTAAAACATGGAGGTGGCTACACAAGGGAGAACTTAAGAAGGAAACTGAAGGTACGAAATGGCCCTCACAAAATTAGGCCTAACACGGAACTATCACCTGGTCAAAGTGCGGGAAATGTATAGCAAAAAAAAAAAAACAAATAGATAAATAAAAAAAAAATTAAACCACATCTCCAGTGAATGTTTAGCATTCGCTTACAAGCAATATAAGAAATGACATGGTGCAATAGGTAAAGTTCTTCATCGGTGTCTCTGTAGTAGATACCAAATACAATGCAGCAAAAAATGGTGCGAACATCAACCCCACGCCACGGTGAAAATGATCAGAATAAGTTACTGTAACTCTGGGACTTCAGTAAAAGGACAGACAGTGTGATAAGCTAAGTTACTATAACTCTGGGACTTTAGTACAAGGACGGACAGTGTGATAGGCTAAGATACTATAACTCTGGGACTTTAGTACAAGGACAGACAGTGTGATAGGCTAAGTTACTGTAACTCTTGGACTTTAGTATAAGGACACACAGTGTGATAGGCCAGGTTACTGTAACTCTGGGACTTTAGTATATGGACTGACAGTGTGATAGGCTAAGTTACTGTAATTAAATTACTGTAACTCTTGGACTTTACTACAAGGACGGACAGTGTGATAGGCTAAGTTACTGTAACTCTGGGACTTCTTAGTACAAGGACGGACAGTGTGATAGGCTAAGTTATTGTAACTCTGAGGCTTTAGTACAAGGACAGACAGTGTGATAGGCTAGGTTACTGTACCTCTGGGACTTTAGTACAAGGACAGACAGTATGATAGGCTAAGTTACTGTAACTCTGGGACTTTAGTACAAGGACGGACAGTGTGATAGGCTAAGTTACTGTACCTCTGGGACTTTAGTACAAGGACGGACAGTGGGATAGGCTAAGTTACTGTAACTCTGGGACTTTAGTACAAGGACGGACAGTGTGATAGGCTAAGTTACTGTAACTCTGGGACTTTAGTAAAAGGACAGACAGTGTGATAGGCTAAGTTACTGTAACTCTGGGACTTTAGTACAAGGACAGACAGTGTGATAGGCTAAGTTACTGTACCTCTGGGACTTTAGTACAAGGACAGACAGTATGATAGGCTAAGTTACTGTAACTCTGGGACTTTAGTACAAGGACGGACAGTGTGATAGGCTAAGTTACTGTACCTCTGGGACTTTAGTACAAGGACGGACAGTGGGATAGGCTAAGTTACTGTAACTCTGGGACTTTAGTACAAGGACGGACAGTGTGATAGGCTAAGTTACTGTAACTCTGGGACTTTAGTAAAAGGACAGACAGTGTGATAGGCTAAGTTACTGTAACTCTGGGACTTTAGTAAAAGGACAGACAGTGTGATAGGCTAAGATGCTATAACCCTGGGACTTTAGTACAAGGACAGACAGTGTGATAGGCTAAGTTACTGTAACTCTTGGACTTTAGTATAAGGACAGACAGTGTGATAGGCCAGGTTAATGTAACTCTGGGACTTTAGTATATGGACTGACAGTGTGATAGGCTAAGTTACTGTAACTCTGGGACTTTAGTAAAAGGACGGACAGTGTGATAGGCTAAGTTACTGTAACTCTGGGACTTTAGTACAATGACAGACAGTGTGATAGGCTAAGTTACTGTAACTCTGGGACTATAGTATAAGGACGGACAGAGTGATAGGGTAAGTTACTATAACTCTGGGACTATAGAATAGGGATGGACAGTGTGATAGGCTAAGTTACTATAACTCTGGGACTATAGTATAAGGATGGACAGAGTGATAGGCTAAGTTACTGTAACTCTGGGATTACAGTATAAGGACGGACAGGGTGATAGGCTAAGTTACTGTAACTCTGGGATTACAGTATAAGGACGGACAGTGTGATACAATCACACAGAAAAGTAAAATACTTAGACTTAAGAATTGAATTAAGAAGGCTATGGAATATGCATGCAGAAGTAGTGACCATACCTAAATAATCCAAAATAAATTTTGAGAGAGTAAGAGCGATATAGTCCCAGGCCAAGTGTAAAAGAGCGTGCATCTGGAAACAGGAGATATAATGAAGAGAGAGACACATTCCTAAAGAAGCTGGATTCAACGTGAAACCCCACAATATAAACCACCAGAGTCTGCAGACTGAGATTATCCCTCCCCCTAAAAATAAAAATATTAATGATAACAAATATGATCATTATGGACGCCATCATCATCATCATCATCATAATAATAATAATGACAAAAAATACCAATAATAATCATTTCTTGAAAATAGGAATACCAAATAAAGGTGTACATCGGTATAAACACAATATGACAATTGGAATTAGGTGACCATTGAGCAATAACAACGAAAATTTATGTAGTATTTGTTTGTTCAAGTATTCAAATAACCAGAGTTTTTTTATATATAATAAACGTATCTGAATCTCAGTTAGGTCTCGTCTTTACTACATGAAAGGATTGGCATCAACAGATGGATCTTTTTTTCCCCTGAACTCAGTCCCTTGCTAGACCCCTATCTTTTCAAACATCCCCATTCCTAGGAATCCTCCTCGATTGTGAAATGAAAAGCTCTTAGTTCCCTTTGAACAGATGACTGGAAAATCTCTTGAAATCAAAGTGGATAACTTGCATTAATACTCTCACGCCTTCAGCAAAGCTGCCGTACACAAAGACTTTACTTCCTTTGAAGATAGTCCGTCCCTTGTTGGAAATGTAAAGCGGTTTTTATTCGTACATTTCATTATTTTTTTTTTACTGACTGCCAGAATAAAGTATTGATAGAAATAAAATCTATATATTTGCTCGCAAGATTTATAGGATGGTGTCTTGATTTTTTTGAAATATTGCATGAAAACAAATTGTATCTGCAGATACGCACATCACAAGATATCAAATGTGCTGTATTTGTAAATAGGTATCAATAATGGCTTACAATATTCTTAAATACCAGTGACATTCCAATTTAAAATGTAACTTTTAAATATTTTCCCCGAAAGGTTATATGCAATTTAAAATACGAGGAAACCCATTACGGACTTGTGCGTTAACAACTGTAGAATTTTCTGAACTTCTCGTTCCTTGTCTTATATTATTTTCGTTAACCTGCAACATAGTTTACTTTATATAAATTTTTGTTTATCGAATGTTTTATGATGCACTTTTTCCATGTGCTTGAAGAACTATTTTCAAACATTATGCGTTATCTGATTTGTATTACGTTGTTAATAACATCCTAACGTTCAAGAGCTTTATCTCATTACTATTCCCCTTTTTCAGAAATTTGGAATACATATAATTTAGTTTGCTTAAGGAAACATTCTTTTTTCGTTAGTGACTTAAACTATTTGGTAAAGAAATTGTTGAAAACTCGACCACATTCTCCGATACAAAATCCAAATTTGTGCACGATATTCAACAATAAGCACAAATTTTGATAGTCTTTAATGCATTTTGATGGATTTCGTCAAAATACTGACGTAACAAACACAATCTTAATACCTTTGATCGACTATGAATATCCATATGTAAATACTCAGTCCATCGCTATATCATCGAATATACATACATATATATATATATATATATATATATATATATATATATATATATATATATATATATATATATTATATATGCATATATATATATATATATATATAATATATATATATATATATATATATATATATGCATATATATATATATATATATATATATATATGTGTGTATGAATTAATATATATATATATATATATATATAAACATATATATACACATATACATATATATATATATATATATATATATATATATATATATATATATATATATATATATATATATATATATATATATATGCACACATACACACACACACACACATATATATATATATATATATATATATATATATATATATATATATATATGTATATATATATATATATATATATATATATATATATATATATATATATATGGGAATGATCATGGAGTTAGATAAAACTATATAAAATTTAATCTTTTAATTTCAATCTAAAACAGTATTCGTAATCAATTAAAATGTAGTCTAAAAAAGAGACTTGGATATGTATAATGGGAATCACGTGGCCTTTCTCTCTCTCTCTCTCTCTCTCTCTCTCTCTCTCTCTCTCTCTCTCTCTCTCTCTCTCTCTCTCTCTCTCTCTCTCTCTCTCTCTCTCTCTCTCTCTCTCTCTCTCTCTTGTAAGTCGTCTTTAAATAAATGTGTAGGTTGTTCGTACTGTATGATTTCACTGTTCATTGATATTAATCCCTTAATTAGTTCTGAAATAAGGTTAAATCTGAAAATAGTGAACAATCTTTAATAGGTATACCCAGGACCTAGCAAGCCTTTGGTCTTTGAAATAGATATAGCTATTCAGCCATGAAACAGGACGTCCTTTACGTGTAATAATGATAATAATAATAATAATAATAATAATAATAATAATAATAATAATAATAATAATAATAATAATAATAATAATAATAATAACGGTCATAAACAATTCAGTCACGAACGATAAAAAAGAAGTCCATTGTACATCCACATCTGCAATATTTAGACTAATTCAAATTACGAATTCGTCATTTCTAAAGATACCAGTATGATAAAAAAGACTGAAACTGTCACTACCTTCGTACCTGCATTTGCCAGACATAATCAATATAACTATCTGAAACCTTATGGGAATACGATACCGCTGCTGTGTCAATTTACTGATAAGATGTCAAGAATTCCAACGTTGACTAATGTCGGCATGGCCATCATAAATTGCAAGCATTTCTTTTCGGTATTTGGTTATCAAGTAATTTATTGCATCCAATATAGAGTTATATGAACATATTTCCGCGTATTTATGCATTTAAAAGAGTACAACAAACATTGTAATTAAGTGTACCATTCAGAACTTCAACGGATTCAACGGAATTGGTACTTCACCAATTAAAGATTTTATTTAGAAAAAAATAATGCGCTAGATTGTATCTCATGCATGTTTTAGTTATTAACTTATAAACTCTTGAAAAAAGTAACGCGAAAGAGAAATTTTCCTAAGGAAGTTGGATGTGTGGTAATATAGCGCTCCAGAAGCTGATAATATGGTGTTGTAGAGATAACAAAATGTAATTTCAGCAGATAAGTTGTTCGGAAATTTGGTGTCTTTGAACAAAAAGGGAGGAAACATTAACGCTAAAAAAACACCTTCTGCGGTTAATTAAGCTATTGCTTATTGGTCTGCACGTGCAAGAGGCATACAGAGCCCTATAAAAATGGTTGGTTCACGACTTTGCTGTACTAAGTTCGCAATTGTCAGTGCAGCTCTCATAATGCCGAGACTTAATGAAACGAGTTGAAGTAGGCAAATCCAGATCAGAGTGTGCAAGGTTTTCGATGTATCCCAAGCACCATTTAACGATAATAGAACCACTATCTGCAGTAAGAATCAACACGTTACCTTCTCAGATGTAGTACACCACGTGTCACCAATCTTGCCCCAGATAGCTACATCCAGCTGCATCATCTACAACCAAGGAAAATCGCTGCGGCCTCCACTGCAACTTCCATACTGGCTCTTATTGGATCTCAGAACAAACTGTCCAAAACCGTCTACAAGAGGTAGGATTGCAACGTAGACGTTCTGTTCGAGACGTGGTTATGAACCAGCAGCATCGACAGCTTTGATTGCTATTGTGTGGAGCACACTGGACAAGTTCCTCAGAGACGATGGAGACAAGTGTGGTTCAGCAACAAATCACAATTCATGCCGTTAAACATGAGAATGTTTTGAAGCCAATTGCATACAGTATGTGGACAAATTTGGTGGAGGACATGTAATGATATGGGAAGCCATCTCTCACAACGTCAGGAAAGACTTGGTGCACATCAGAGGGAAGTTAACAGCATAACACTACATTGATGAGATCTTGCACCCATACGTCAACCCATCATGGCCAACAGCATTGCTGTTTTTCAGCAGGACAATACCAGTCCTCATACAGCGAGCTTCACCACAACCTTTTTTGCAAACAATAACAATATCCTTCCATGATCCTCCAGATCTCCAGATTTAAACAACATCGAGGATTTGTGGGATGGACCTCATAGAAGTTCGTGATGGCAACAACCTCAACTCCATACATTACAGCAACTGACTGACGCTGTGGAGATTAAGTGAACTATAATTCCACATGATGCCATCCACCATCTGATTTGTTTCAATGGACAGGAGGTATCAGGCAGTATTCGTATAACTTTTGGGTAACAGTCGTTATTGACTGTACCTGACGTCTGTCAAACTTTAAGTTGCTTCCATGTTTCACTTATGTATTACACTATTTACAAACGTACAATTGCAATATGGTTTTTTTTAGTTTATATTTTTCTTTGTAAATATAAAATAACACTGAAGGATATGAAAAATATTACATAACTTCCATATTGCTCTTTAAGTTTCATACTTGTGCATTGTACTCTTAACAACATGGTATTGGTTAATTAGAGGAAATATCACACATGCAGGTTCAAAAGTTTATATTTTTCAAATTTCTACGCAGTCATTTTACGTTTACAGAGAAGGGAAACATCATTATTATTTTACTATTACACATACTGTAATTAATAATCTTTTAAAATATTGCTATTAGCGTTATTACCTCTACTGAGGTGGTTATAAAAGGACCTGCGTTTATTTATCTGTTAACAGGATTACGTCCAAATTTATTACCGAATTTTAACCAAATTTTAACTCGAAATGAGTATTATGCTCAGGAAAAAAATATTCAGTGGAAAGATCGTGATTGTACTGTATATTCATTCACAGTCAACATATAAAAAGGGAAAGCTTGGTCCATAGACTTCAGTAAAAGGCTGACAATCTTCATTTGCTGACATCTGCAATCTCTGATTGGTGCTACTAATTGTTATATTGTTTAGGCAACCTTAGCTTGAAAAATTATGTTGGTACTCGGTAAGGGGATGTTGTGGGGAAAATGCTTATCAAGTAAAAATAAATACAATGGCAAATAATAGGTTATATAAGGGAAATAACAAAGGAAATAAATCACATAAAATCAAGAGGATAAATAACAAACCGGGTCTCGCATGAGCCTCTTCATTGAGTAATTCACAAATTGAGCAACACTTAAAGGTGAACGGGAGTTAATGAACCTTAAAAGTAAAGACACAGTTCATAGAGTTGAATGTCCACAAGTACGTTGTACATTATAGTCTTGGAAGATCTGACAAAAGATTTGGGTATATTAAGAACGATCTTCCCCAGCATGTTTAATACAATAATGGAACAAAGGGGCTAGAGAATAATACTAAGATTAATACAAGGTGGAGGTCAACGATCTATCCAAAACTATAAGAGTCAGGTACAAACACTCAAAGCAAGGATATATATATATATATATATATATATATATATATATATATATATATATATATATATGTGTGTGTGTGTGTGTGTGTGTGTGTGTGTGTGCGCGCGTCTGTGTGTGTGTGTGTATATATATATATATATATAGAGAGAGAGAGAGAGAGAGAGAGAGAGAGAGAGAGAGAGAGAGAGAGAGAGAGAGAGAGAGAGAGAGAGAGAGAGAGACTCTCTGCTGTCAAAAGTGAAATCCATAATTTCATATGAGTAGCATGTATTGAAATAAGTTTCGTAAATGACATTATTTACTCAATATGTCAATCATATTTTCCTTTAATGAGAAATGGGACGGATACAATCCTCAAAAGTGTATTTGCCGTCAGGAATGACATCCGGAATTTTGAATGAAGACCACGTTTTACAATAAATATCACAAATTACGTGACGAGTGTCAGTTATCTAATGTCTATACTTACAATCTGAAATCTTCATTACTTGCACCATGAGCTAATTCATGTTAGATACTTGTTAAGAATATTTGGGGAAACAGGTTTTCAATTAGAACATTATTTACACATGCCAGGCAAATTTTGTTTCATACTTATATAACATAATAGAAGTGAACTAAGAATACTACCATGGGCAATTGAAGAGATCAAATTCTTACAGTCATTGACGTTGACTCATAATTCATTCAAGTATAAGGTAGAAATTCCATTAAAACACTCAAAACAGAATATTTGGAGTAACATCTTATACACAAAACAGCTTTGTTAAGAAGACCAATCATGGGAATTTGATGATCCGAATCTGAAGATTTCTCTACAATAATGGATTTTAAGGAAAGTATAACCCCTTCACCCATGCCATTGAGAAACCCCTACTAAAAATTATGTAGCTGAGGATTATTTCAAATTAATCCACACTGAATCAAGTACAGAATTTTGTGGGTTTTTTAGGTCTAGAAATTAAATGGAATTGGATAACCGAGTAACATTAGTAATTATCCAATATGGATATTCCTATTCTTAACCAGGATAGAGGTTCCAACATCATTTTCAAATTGGTGATGCATTTGCCCTTTGCCGTTTTGTAATACAGAGAACAAAGTAAATGGCATATTCAAATGAAGTAGGATAAAAATAAGGATTATAGTTTCACCGCAGCCATCCTCTACCTATATCTCGATAAATGACATGACCCAGTGATTATTACATCCTAGATCTAAACGTATGATATCATCGTAAAATATTTTAACTAGGCTGAAATAGAAACTTATAGAATGTAAGATATGTTTCATAAGAGGCCAAATATACAGTATAACTAGCTATTTGAGATCCATGATTTAATCGGGATAGGTTTATATTTCCAAGGAAACCCAAATTATTGGGAAAGTAGAGGGACTGAATATCACATTTACTAAATAGACAGCAATATTAAAATATCTAGTGCAACAGAGGAAGTCATGAAATACTACTTTCACATCATCAGAGCTTAAATATTAGGAGACTCAATATATAGATTTAGGTTCCATGAAATGAACCAATCTTTGGTAAAGAAAGAAGGGAGAAGTTGAATAATCATAAACAAATATGTGAGAAAAGTACTAGAGGGAATATAACTTAGAGGGATACAACAGAAATATGAATAAAGCTGATATTTCACTGGTAATAGCAACATATGTTGTCCATATGCTGGTTTTTTAAACAAACGTTTAAGGATATATGAAAGAAATGTATAACGACAAAGGATTATTGGTAACTTTCAAACACTTAGAAAATAATTCCTCTGTTCAAGGTCTATATTTTTCTTAATGATGGAATCAGATAAGCATTGTTTAAACAAACTCAGTCAAGTCAAACTTTTAAAACCTTAGAGATGGTATAATTCAAATGAATTTTACAGCAGATTTGGGAATTGAATTTATCACCCTTATTTACTGATTACTAAGTAAATTAGATTTCCTGTCAGATATAAGCCAAAATATAGAAATTATCATAACACAAATTTCAAAGAAGTGAAAAATAGTTGGTAGATTACTTAAAGAAAATAGGACAGCAATCTTAATCAGATAATTTTGAAGAGATCGTGCCGTAAACCAAAAATAAATACCGAAATTACTGAGGGAGAGGAATTGAATTAAAAACCAATACAGGGCTATTACATATAATCTTTGATAGATAGAAAGTGGTGAAGCTAGATTATAAGAAATGATTGAAGAGCGTTGGTAAAATAGCTCTAATACTCTTACCTATTTTTTGCTTATAAGAAAACTCTTTACTTATTCGATACACTGCGTGTACTAAGCACAATTCAGGTCACTAATAAATCCTCTAAGTTACATATAACCATCAATATAATGAGATTTAATTACCTGATTGGTATTTACTTAGTTACATTTAAAAAGCAAATGACAACTTTACGTGAAAGGGTATGATCTTCAGACGTAATCTAGGATTTTTCGATATTCTCCGGTATTAATCTTCACCGAGTTGAAATATATGGCAGTAAGCTTATATTTTGACAACGACTATATATACGAAAAAAATAGTTAACTGCGAGTTATAATTAGAAAGTATGATTTTTTTCATTCGTAATTGTTGAGGTGGATGACTAGATTTTCAGTTTTGTTCATTATGAGTCTTATTTTTGACAGGTAATTAAAGTCCCTTATAAGACTAACTTTTTTAATATTGAATCAATAAAAGAAATCTAATCCAATCTATTAAGTCTATTTCTCTTCAAAGATTAATTTTCTGGGTCTTTACCCAGAAGTCATCCTTTCCATCGGAATTTTTTTTTTTTCGGAAAGAGATTATTCTTGCTCTTTTTCTCCTCTAGGCATTAACGGTAACGCTCTTAGCTGAAAAGTTTGAGGACGGCCGGACAAGATGGAACAGATGAGTGCCTTCAAGAGAATTGAAGATGCCTTTGATCACTTAAATAGCATATGCTGTAACTAGTTACTAGCCGACCGTTTCAGATCATAACTAGATAGATAAAGAGAGAGAGAAAAAAAACGGACGTTAGAGACTATCTTCGCCATAACACTTTGTTTTGTAAATTGAATAATTGATGCAGGTGAGTACACAGACAATATATATATATATATATATATTATATATATATATATATATATATATATATACATATATATATATATATATATATATATATACATATATATATATAGATATATATATATATATGTATATATATATATATATATATATATATGTATATATATATATATATATATATATATATATATATATATATATATATATATATATATATATAGATATATATATATGTATATATATATATATATATATATATATATGTATATATATATATATATACATATATATATATATATACATATATACATATATATATATATATATATATATATATATATATGTATATATATACATGTATATATATATATATAATATATATATATATATATACATTTATATATACATAAATATATTTACATATAAATATATATGTATATATATATAAACAGATATGTTTATATATATATATATATATATATATATATATATATATATATATATAGATATATATATATATATATATATATATATGCATATATATATATATATATATATATATATATATATATATATACATAAATATATTTACATATAAATATATATGTATATATATATAAACAGATATGTTTATATATATACATATATATATATATATATATATATATATATATATATATATATATATATATATATATATATATATATATATATATACAGTGGTACCTCTACATACGAATTTAATCCGTTCCACAACCGACTTCGGATGTAGAAAATGTTCGTATGTATAAACGAATTTTCCCATAAGAATACATTGAAATAGGATTAATCCGTGGTTGAGCCCAAAAACCTATGATAACTCCCTAATAAAGTACTACACATAATTACACATGACAATATGCACTCTAAATTAGATAATAGACATGTAAAAAAGAATAATTATCAAGAAATAATAAATAAGAAACGGGTGTTTAGCGTCACTTTACCTTAGAAAGTCCAGCGCAGGTGTCGGTCTTGCTACGCAGAGAGGAGACGGACGGGCGATGAGGAGGTAGAGAGGTTGACTACGATAAACGTACACTACCGTAACTTACTCTAACTTACACTACCGTAACTTACTCTAACTTACACTAAGTGAACTTTAACCTAACTTAGCTTATTTATTTTTTTTATTTTTATATTTTATATTTTTTTTACATTTTCTTTTTTTCTTTTTGATGATTAATTTTAATCACTTTCACTCTACACTTAAAATTGATTGAATGTTTTTCTCTTCAATCTTTGCTGTTTTCTTTGTTTCACTTTCTTTTGCTTCACTCATTGCCGTTTTCTTTGAACCACTTCCTTCCTCTTCATCACGAGTTCGCTTCGTAGTTTTTTAAAGAAGTTATCGATAGAAAGTTGCATGGTACAGCTTTTCAGAATGTTTCGCAAATAAGTTAGGGAAACATCATCAAACTGCGCAACTACACGACAAACCTGCAATTTCTTTGGATGGTATTTGTCGATGAAGTCGACCACGTCTTGATATTTTCCTAACACCTCTTTTATTTGCGCCGAACCTAACACATGTTCACTCACACGGACGCCACGCTCATGTTTTTCAATAATTCCTTGCTTTACTTCTAAAGAAAGCATTTCCTTATTCCTTTTCTCACCACTACCACTACCACTTGCGAAACTAAGCCTTTTAGGACCCATGATTTACATAAAATACCGTAAAAGGATGAATGTAAGAAATCCCGATTAAAACACAGTTAATAGCAGAACGCACAGGGCACAACCACACGAGAACAGAGGAATGTCCCAAGCCACGCTAATTGAGGGTCCCTCCTAGGTCAAAGTGCTGCCTTCTATCGGCGGAAATAAAAAATACATCCAGCGCTATGAGTACCACCTACGCGTACGGGTATTGTTTACTTCGGGTGTTGAAAAAAAATTCGGGTGTAGAGTAGGAACGTGTTCGAATTGTACTTCATGTGTCGAAAAATTCGGATACAACCGGTACGACGAAAATTGCTTACTTTGTGTGTCGAAATAAAATTTGGGTGTAGAGTCGAAAAATTGCTCGAATTTTACTTCGGATGTTGGAAAATTCGGATGTAGATATGTTCGTATGTAGAGGTTCCACTATATATATATGTATATATATATATATATATATATATATATATATATATATATATATATATATATATATATATATATATATATATATATATATATATATATATATATATATATATATATATGTATATATATATATATATATATATATATATATATATATATATATATATATATATATATATATATATATATATATATATATATGAATATATATATATATATATATATATATATATATATAAATATATATATATATATAGATATATATATACTTATAGTCAGTGAATTATTTACCAAAGAATCCAATGATTTTCATTAAAAAAAGTTTCCCAATTCATAAAACCTTCATTTCTATCCTGGTACTCATGTTTCACTGACTTATATTTTAAAAAGATTCTTTCTAATACACCGATTTCAATATTTAAGAAACTACCCTGAATCCTTTTCATTTTTTCAATAGAGATTCCAATTCCTTTCCTCTTGTAACGCTTCACTTTCTCAGTGAATTAATCTCTAAATAGATTCCTCTCTGGAAGGGGCACTTGCCATTTTCACACACACACAAACTTCGAACTCAAAGACACTTCAACGTCATGTCATATTTGAGTCATACCAATGATTTCATAATTAATTAGTGAGATATGTATGACGATATTTCATTACGTTTTCAAAGATGAAATTGGATTAATTAAATGGAAAATGAATATGATCAAACATGCTTACATGTAGTATATTTACATAATTGACATAGCTTGCATCATTCCAAAGTATTTTCACACATGGATGCTGTAATCAAAGGATTATTAACGCCACTCTTGATTGCACAATTTCTCGTAAATAGAATTCTTCCTCGGCTATTTGAGAGAGAGAGAGAGAGAGCCTTATTGCCTTATTGCCTTATTTTTTGTTTGGGTTCCCCCAGGTCCCTCAGTGTGAGGCACCTCGTATATCCACCAGAGACTTGCTAAAGCATCTTCCGGTGTATTTTGCATCTTCCAGTCTTGGATGGTCTGGGATGCATCTTAGGTATTTATCGAGCTGATTCTTAAACACATCTACGCTCACTCCTGATATGTTTCTTAGATGAGCTGGCAGCACATTAAATAGTCGCTGCATTATCGATGCTGGTGCGTAGTGGATTAATGTCCTGTGCGCGTTTCTCAGTTTACCTGGAATGCTTTTTGGCACTATTAATCTACCTCGGCTTGCTCTTTCTGATATTTTAAGCTCCATGATGTTTTCAGCAATTCCTTCTATTTGCATCCATGCTTGTAATATCATGTAGCGTTCTCTTCTCCTTTCTAGACTGTATAGTTTTAAAAATTGTAGTCTTTCCCAGTAGTCAAGGTCCTTAACTTCTTCTATTCTAGCAGTATAGGACCTTTGTACACTCTCTATTTGCGCAATATCCTTTTGGTAGTGTGGGTACCATATCACATTGCAGTACTCGAGTGTACTACGCACATAAGTTTTGTAAAGCATAATCATGAGTTCAGCTTTTCTTGTTTTAAAGTGTCTGAATAACATTCCCATTTTTGCTTTACATTTAGCCATCAGTGTTGCTATTTGGTCGTTGCATAACATATTCCTATTTAAAATTACACCAAGGTCTTTAATTGCTTCCTTGTTTGTGATTGTCTCATTATTAGGTCCCTTGTATGCATACACCATTCCTTTTCTGTTTCCATAATTTATTGATTCGAATTTTTCGGAGTTAAATACCATCCTATTTATCTCCGCCCATTCATATATTTTGTTTAGATCTCTTTGTAGTGAGTTCCTATCTTCATCACAAGTAATTTCTCTACTTATTCTTGTGTCATCGGCGAAACTTCTCACTACGGAGTTTTCAACATCACAGTCTATGTCTGAGATCATAATAACAAATAGCAGTGCAGCTAATACCGTACCTTGGGGCACACCAGATATTACCTGGGCTTCATCTGATTTCTCGTCATTTGCAACCACTATCTGTTTTCTGTTTTGCAGGAATTCTTTTACCCATTTTCCTATCTTTCCCACAATATTATGCTTTCTCATTTTTTTCTCCAATATGTTATGGTCTACCTTGTCAAAGGGTTTTGCAAAATCTAGATAGATCACATCTGTGTCTTTTTCATTTATCATATTATTGTATATGTTTTCATAGTGTGCTATCAGTTGGGTCTGTGTACTTTTTCCAGGTACGAAACCGTGTTGACCCATATTAAACAAATTATTTTTGACCAAATGGTTCATTATTTTCTTTTTTATTACCCTCTCATACACTTTCATAATATGTGATGTTAGACTAACAGGTCTATAATTGCTTGCCTCTAGTCTTGATCCACTTTTGAAGATAGGGGTTATATAAGCTAATTTATGTTTAACATATATCTCGCTCATATCTACACTCTGTCTTAGCAGTATTGCAAGCGGCTTCGCGATAGTGTTTGCAGTTTTTTTTAACAAAATCGCTGGAACTCCATCTGGTCCGGCTGCCGATCCATTTTTAATTTCGTTTATAGCCGTGACAATATCTGCTTCATTAATATCTATATCCGTTAGATATTCGACATTTTCTTCTCTCATTTCTGTTTCATTATTCTCATTCGCAATTCTTGGTGTGAACTCACTCTTATATTTTTCTGCTAATATGTTGCATATTTCCTTTTTTTCATTCGTTAGCCGTCCTTCAATTCTTAGAGGGCCTATTTCTATTCTCCTTTTATTCATCTTTTTTGCATAGGAGTAAAGTACTTTGGGGTTTCTTTTTATATTTTGAAGTGTCCTTTCTTCTAAGTCCCTTTTTTTCATTTTCTTTCGACTGTATAATCTTTTGTTCTGCATTTTCTATCTTACATTTTATTTCCCTCATTTTCCACACATTTTTTCTTTTGCAAGATTTTTCTTCCACTTTCTAATTTTCTGAAATAAGATCCTTCTGTCTCTTGGTATGCACGTCTTTTGTTTATTGTTTTTTTTTCGGTACATATTTTTCAACAATTTTCTCCAGTATTTTGTACAGTATGTCCGTATTTACCTGTATATTATCACTTATAAATTAATTTTTCCATTCTTTATTCAGTTCTTCATTTATTTCTGACCATTTTATATTCTTACTGTAAAAGTTATATTTTCCATATCCTTCCCAAAGTTTTGTGCTTTTATTAATTCTGTGATCACTTGCTTTGGAATGAACTATCAATTCTATGACATTGTGGTCTGAAATTCCCGTGTTATACACTATTATTTCTTTAACATAATTCACCTCATTCACAAATACTAGATCTAGGACATTTTCCTTTCTTGTTGGAATGTGGTTTATTTGTTGCATATTATGTTCTAATAGCATATCTTGAAGCTTTTCAAATTGCCTCTTATCTTCTGCGCTACTATTACTCTCTTTTTTATATGTATACATACAACCACTTTCTTCTATCCGTTCTTTCCAATCCACGAAAGGAAAGTTAAAATCTCCGGATAGGAATATATTCCAGTCTTTATGGTTTCTACATATATCATCTATTTTTTCTATTATTATGTCAAACTCCTTAGTATTCGGGGGTCTGTAAACTACAATATTCACTAGTTTTTCAAATTCAAATTCTACCGCAATCAATTCACATTCTGTGTTGCTGTATTTTTCACAGACTTTTCCTTGATTTATGTCTCTTCCATATATTGCGGTTCCCCCTTGATTCTTATTTTTTCTGTCTGATCTATAAGTTTGGAAACCCTTTATCTGGTCATCACTGCCGGTCTCATGGGAATACCATGTTTCACTTATATTTAATATATCTATTTTTTCAATTTGGGTTAGTTCTTCTAGGAACTCTATTTTCCTTTTAGAGTTACTCGTGACTAAACCCTGTGCATTCATCACTATTATGGTTTGTGTTTCATTTCCATTATTTAATATTGGTAATAATATGGATTCTCCCATGCTTCCTTCCTGTTCTGATATGATGTTCTTTTCTTCATTTCTCGGAATTCTGCCATTAAAAAATCCAACTTTTCCATAATATTTGTTCTTTCGCCTTCATACTTATTTTTGTGTGTAAACCTGCAATTATCCCCATATCTGCACCAACCCCTGGCATTATATATGCATTCTTTGTAGTTGGGCTCTATTTGTGGAGATTTAGGTTGAAAGGCCTTTTTTGGTGCATAGTGCGGTATATACGCGGCCTGCTTTTTTGTTTCTTTTTTTGTTTCATTTTTGTTTTTCTTTTCAGTTTGCTGAGTTTTATTACTCTCATTCATAGTTGCAGGATGCATATATCGACATTTTTTGTTGAAACTGCATCCTTTTCCTTCTTTTAGGGTTTTGCATATTTTTGGATGGAGATCTCTGCATTCGTCTCCATATCCCTCTAATTACGCACATTTACCATATATTTCATAATTATGGCATATCTTTGGATGCTTGTAGTAGCATCTTTCGCCAAATTTGCAATTCCCTCTTTTCAGCCTATTACAGACTATATCTTTCTTTTCTTTTTTTTCTTGTTCTTGCTCTTCCCTAAAAGTATGTAGGTCCGGGTAGAGTCTCTTGGGTCTATTATTTGTTTCCATCTGATAATTTATTTCTTCATAAGTATGTTGTTGGATGGCATCATAAGTTATATCAATGATTTCCTCTGCATCCTTACACATATCCTGTTCATTTTTCTCTTCTTCTTCTTCTTCTTCTTCTTCTTCTTCTTCTTCTTCTTCTTCTTCAACTAATTGCAGCTTTAGTCTCGACTTAATTATATTTTCTATCCAGACTAAGCATGTTGAGCAGAATACCTTTGTGTCTCTATTTTTTATTTTTTGCTGTATTTCAGCACATGTGGGGTGTGTTGGAACATTACAGGCATTACATTTTCTAATCAGTTGTTGAGGATTATTAATGGAATACCATATCTTACATGTATTACACCATTTTGGCATTCTTTTTCCCAATGCATCAATCAGCATATTCACCATATTAGACTTGTTATTGTTCTTTGATGGAATGTGTTGATTGATGTAGACTTTCTTTATAAGTCTCTTTAACACTTGGATTTTCTTTGGAATTTCTTCAATTATTTTACTGATGTTTTCCGCAGATTTGTTCCAGTCTATTGGATCATATTGTTTCAATATGTCTGCGAATATTTTTCCGTCACACTGGTTGGAGTTGTTAGTGACATCTGTTGTCAATCGGTCGAGCTCCTGTTTCGCCAACTCATGAAATTTGCCTTTGCTGACTCCAGCGATATCTCTCCACGAGTTGCCTGTGTTATACAATGCCATCTTGATCAGATTTTTATTAATTCACAAGATAACTATCCTATGCCGACGATTTATCTCACTTTTCTGCCCTCAAACTAATCACCGACTATTCACGAAAACTTGTAGCTATATTTCACTCGATAGCCTTTTTGTTATCCGCGTTAAATCAGGATATTTTTAGGGACGCACAAGTGTTCACTTCACCGGCACACAAATACAACTCAGAGAGAGAGAGAGAGAGAGAGAGAGAGAGAGAGAGAGAGAGAGAGAGCGAGAGAGAGAGAGAGAGAGAGAATGGTTTAAAAAAGGAAGAAAATTAGTGATGAGCTTAACGATGTGATTTTCATTCGATCATGCTGTACATCAAGGAAACGTCAGATTTTACTTGAATGAAAATATTTAGCAATCCTCGGTGAAATACTATCGCCAGCAATTAGTAATAAGGTGGTAGTAAGAATTTTTTGGGAGGGTAGTGACAATTATCTAATTCTTATTATCAAAGTAGAACATTGATGAACTGTATAATCATCATTACAATAAAATCGCTAATTGCTTAGTTCTATCATTATCATATTGTGCAGAAACTATAGAATGAGCTTTTATTTATCATAAAAAAATTTTGGATACATAGATACATACGGAGAAATATGTATGTCATTAAAACTGTGTTTAGATATATCAGGTTGTATTGGATGATTCATTCCAAATATATTTTTCTCGTAGAATACTATTACTGCTCACATATTATTTGTTAAGTTTCACGTTGTGTCGTTTTTTTGTGTTTATTTGCGCTTACAGTTCCTTGCTATTTAAAAAAAAAAAATATGTCATTCCATACTGTTCTAGGATCAAAGATATGAAAAGCATCACCTCTTTGAATTAATTCTAACACGACACTAAAACGCTCAGAATTTCCAGTTACTTGTCTCTAGTGGAAAAAAAATAAGTTCGGCACCCATACAATCCTAGACGATCGCACTGCCAGGCACCCCTTTAATTTACGAATGGCAATCAATCTCGCTCTTGGACAACAAAATTAATTTCTCGAACACGGGAAATCAGGTAGAAGCTCCATCAGCCACCTCGGCCAGGTCTCTTTGTACCTGCAGAAGGGGATGGTACTGATTGACAAGGCAGAATAGCTTACCATTCAGAGACGCCTGCCAGCGAGGTCGCTGAGAGGCGACTTCAAAAGCAATTGTCACGAGACTGGTTGATGAAAAAAAAAAGCATGGCACACTGAGAACGTGTTCGAATGGGAAGGCAGGAGTAGCTCTGTCCTAACTGTCCTTTGGATCTGAATTGCCAGGTTAGTCCAGAATTGCTTCCCTTCCCTTTGGCTAGGAGCCTAGGACAACACATTAAATGAGAAGGGGGGGGGGTCATTCTCGTTTTCCCTGAGGCTTTATTATTAGGATGGAAAGTTTCTATAAATGAATGAATATAGCAGGCTTTCCAAAGTTTGTTACATCAAAACAAAAACGTCCAAAATTTCAATTTGCTGTTTTCCATTTAAACTCTGGCACAACAATCATGATCCAGGACGTCTATCAAACTTTGCCCCTTTTCATTTGAATTGTTAACGTGATTTTATAAAATTTACTTCATAACGAGAAAATGTATGGACTTATTCGAAGAAATTTTTCAGTATTTCCCTAATGTAGATATCTTCAGCTAATTTTGATATTTCTTTTCCATATGTCTTCTACCTAACAAGAATCCTTAACTTATTAATTTTGTTTTTGTCTAATTTTTTAAATGTGAAAAAAAGGTTAATTTAGGCTGATAAGCTATAAATTAAATGGACTTCCTGAGTTTTAACGAGATATTTGAAAAAAAAAAATTATTTCACAATGTGAAAACATTTTTGAAAATTTAGATAAAGATTAGACTTTTAGAGAAAGGGCAGTCTTGCTAGGTTGGATAACAAACAAAACCAAGTTATGTTATGCAAGGAAAATATAGAGTTATTAGAGAATAAAAAAAAGAGATAGAGATTGAGAGAAGGTTCGCTTGCATCCATTCCAACTACTTTATTAGGAATACCTGAAAGGTAGAAGGACACTAAGACTAAAAAAAAATTTAATTCTTTGTGAAAATTTGTAATAGCATGGAAGGGGAAAATGTGTATACCACAGCAACGATCCTGGAACATAATTCAATCTTATCGGTGTCTGCTACAAAAGTGCAACCCCTCCTGCCAACAACACTTACCAGTGGCTGTCAGCCAGAATTAGTTTCAATAAATCAGTGAAAACGGTAGAGGAGTTATTTACATCAAAGTTTCTGGGTAGTCTGTTACATGTCAAACGAGGTAAACGTTTATCCAAACTGCTCTAGAGCTTTTCAGGAGCGTTTGAAATCCAGCTTTGTATTTCATGATGTCAGGCATATTTTCCGGTCCGATGACAAGCTTTCCATGCAACAGATGTTTTGATATTCTAAAATCATCATTGGAATACCATGTTATTGCAGATAGTATACAACCATTTAAAAAAAAATAAAAAAAAATATTAACAAAACGGGCTCATCGTTGTATGATAATGAGAAGCGATGAAAACGTCGCTATCATGAAAACATTCTCTCTCTCTCTCTCTCTCTCTCTCTCTCTCTCTCTCTCTCTCTCTCTCTCTCTCTCTCTCTCTCTCTCTCTCTCTCTCTCTCTCAAAGGCAAGATGTAATTTACGAATAGACTACTATAACTGGATCTTAAAATTCACCTTGTCTCAACAACAAACGATCATATTTCACAATATGAGATACTTTCGAAATAAAGAATCATAATGACCTATTAATCTTCAGCAATTGAAAAAATTATAAAACTTATAAAATGGTATTGATTAAGGTCTTCAAAAAGAGTCTCCTTTACAGCATAACTAGGAAAGATCAATTTAGAAAAGAGCTCTCAACAACATACTTTGATAAACACTTAAATGATTTATTAAGTAGAGCCTTCTCCTTTGTTCTGCATAACTCAAATATAAAAAAAAATTGGTTGTATACCCCATTAAAAAAACCTGTGGAATAGATAAGATCAACATTGAAAGCATTTAAAGACTTTTATATTTGCTTAGACCTGAGTTTCAGGCGATAACTTTCAGGGAAGTGATGTCGCAACCAAATTACCATAATTTTCTTAGTATTTAAATCAATGTGAATTCCTGGCAAGTGATGGCAGAAGAAATAAAGTAAATATATACAGAATTTTGTCTAATTTATTAGTAATGTTTAGATTGACTTTTTTCTTTAAAGATACAATGCTTGCAAAGCAGGTAGTAGAATATATAGTAAAAGTACTAACAACAGCCAATTGACTCGATTTATAGTGGGTTACAATTCACCTCTTGAAACATTTAGCATTATATCAAATTGCATTCTATGAGATTTTTATTGTATGAAACGATATGCTTATTTGCTTAAAAAAAAATTATATTTTTTTTAAATGACACCTCCATACAATTAAATCTCTTGCTATATCCCCTTTAGATTTATCAATAATCTAATTTTACGATTTGGAATAATTTCTACTAAGAAATATAATTTCTATTAAGAAATAATTTCTACTAAGAAATAGAAGAAATAAACAAAAAGCATTCACACGAAAGGGCTTTAAGGTGAAGTTATCAGAAGGATATTTTGGGGAACAATACGAAATTAGAACAATCATGATAACCGACATGAAGAATTTTATGTGAATCATGTCGATTGGTCTGTACCAACCGTGTGTCACACGATCGTACATAAATTATTTTGCATATATTATGCTAGTATCTGCGCTCTTCCCTCGCACTAAAAAGAACCAGAATAAACATGTCTGCGTGTCGCCTATGTAACATTGTCATTTTCTCGAACATATAATTTCCTGTTGCCTTGAGGTTTTGTATATAAAAGAGGTGGTCTTTAATAAAGTTACCCAGTTGATTGCATACTGCCTTTGAGTCATAACCTTTCTCTCGGCCGTCACAGGTTGCCCGGATTTTTTTTTTCTTTTTTTTTTATGTTTACTCTAAAAACGCGTTCTATTTTCCTCTAAAGAACGTGATTCCCCTACTCTGTAATGATTCATTGTGTATGTGAATATGATGTCACACTTCTAATGATACATTGTTGCCAATATACATTTAAAAAAATAAGCTTTTGAATGTGTAATATTTTGATCCTGAAACAACATAGAAACTCTCTATCAATATGATTATGAAATGAATTATCTCTTAACAAAAAACAAAAAATCATAACGTAATATAGGTTCTACTACTAAACAAGAAAACAGAACTAGATAAGGTGCTGGTTTCAAGAGAGAAAAAATGAAAACAAAAATAAAACAATCTCTTGTGCATAGATTTACAACAAAAAGGAACCATCATGGATGATAGAGGCAAGATACAGTGACAATGCCCTAGAGACTGACCTTATATAGATATGATTACCGCCTAAGGCCCTTCTCCAGCCAAGCTATGAACAGGGAGGGCCAGGCAATGACTGCTGATGCCTCAGCAGGTAGAATTATAGGCCACCAAACACCCCTCCGTAGCTCACAAAGATGGTGAGATTGCAGACACTACAAGAAACTATAGGGTTTGAGCGGGACTCGATCTCCTGTCCAGCAGAACGCCAGGCAGTGACGTTTACAACAGGCTACCACAACGCATGATACGTCATTTGAGTTTGCATTGGTTTAAACTGTATTCCTCATAGGCCTAAGAATTATTCAACTAGTTCATAACTCGTACATCAGAATTTCCCACTCTTTCACTTCAATTGTTTCGTTTCTTTCGGTAATTTTCTTCAGTTATACTCCACAATATATTACCTTATTAAAATCTACTTAATAAGGAATTACATCTATATGCACACTTCTTAATAACAGTTTTAGTCGAAATAAATGGTCTTGGATGAAAAAAAATGTAATATCGTTGGTAATCATTTTACTCTAATTATACAAAGAAAGGTGATCAAGTATTTTAAAATTTTAAGGAACTGACTTTTACTGAGATTTCATCTTACTACAATATCCTGTATTCTTTTTTAATGCCATCTATATCTGGCCAGTGTCAAATAAAATCCACCAGTAAAAGGAGTTAAGAATTTGTCAAAGTATAGCAAAGTATAGTCGTAATATCCTCTGGAATTTAATCTATCTGTTGTTCTCTTTACTTTTATAACTATAAAATGAAAAAGATAAAACGATACAAATTATTGTTCTATCGTCAAGTCTAGTATGACACTTTGGTATTCTTTTTTGTTTCGTCTGTTCAGCTTGGCGTTATTGAAAAATAAGACTTATCTTCAGTTTGGAAATTTTTCTATTATAATATCTCAGATGACATAATTTCTGCCTAAGAATTATCTACACCTTTCTGTACTAAAAAAGAAAAAAAAATGTAGACAAATAAAAGGTTTTATGCGGAAATAACCACCATTATTGATTTCTTAAATCACGTCTGTCGCATATAATCCCAACAATATCGCAGTTTTAATTAACTTAATTGATTCTAATCCAGGGTTTATCCCGTTGTCATATTACTAATTAGAACTAATATAACAGAATTAGGTAAATTTAATCAGATATCTTGACATATAATGATGAACTTCATCTGAACGCTGTATAAAAGAGTGATTTGATTGACTTTCTCAGTTATCTACAGATTTCTAGTCATATTCTTAAAACTTACATATTACCTGAATACACACATACATTAGAATTTCAACATTGCTTTCATAAAATTAAGAGTATATCAATAATTCTATAAAATACCAAATAACACACAAAAAAAACAAATTAATTAACTTTTATTATTGTTTAACTTTACATGCTAAGAAGCATTTACCAATTCTTTTTATACATCAACATTTATTCGAAACAAAGATAGCCTAAGTCATATGTTGTATAATTTGCTATGAGAGTAACGATGTATGAATGACTCATATCAAGAAATAGTGATAAATGTGTATATATTCTAGCAATTAATTCAACTTAAGGTCTATTGTTGATATATTGGGAGAGTAGGCCTATATTCCTGGCTAGAAATAAAAAAGAGATGGGTTGGTGGACTTTAAATGAAAATTCCACATACAGAAAATCTAACTCCAATTTCCTTTGATATATCATAAAAGGTATTCCCTGGCTTAATAAAAGGACAAATTTAAACCCAGGCGATATCAGTAAAAAAAAGACCAATGTAAGCTGTCATTTCTTAGAAGGAAAATGGTAAAATAGGTTAAGTACACACTGGTATTTCACTGTATTATTTAAAACAAGGTTATAGAAATCGAACGCTTGATAGTGGGTTTCATAGCTTTTAATTAAAATAAAGCAAAACTAGCTAACTGAATAAAAAATAATTATAATAACACTTTATAAGATATTGAATAGATAAAGCTTAAATATAAGTAATCGATTATGAGTGACAATTTCGTAGTCACATTAAATGAATAATGAACATGTTCAACACACTTTTTTAAATAAATAACAAAGTGAAGTAGAACATATTGTTTTAGTGCAATTATTTGTTTTTATGAAACGGATTTTGAGCGAAGCGAAAAATCTATTTTTGGGTGAGATGGCCATGTCGTCCTGATGGAAGTTCCTTAAAGTAGCTTCCTAAGGGATATATGTACTACAGTGATATTCCCAGAGAATTTTACCCTTAGGTATCCAGAATTCTAACTCCTGGCGCGAATATCCTTAAGTTTTCTCTCTAGGATATCGCATAATATCAGAGGACGTATTCTTGACACGCCACATAGTAATCTGCACCCCTAATAGCGTTTACACTTCGAGGAGGTGTGGCAAAATAAAAGGGAGTCGTATCAAGGCTACCCCGTTCTCGTACTACTATTGAGTATGATAACAGCGCCATTCCCACGATGGCGGACATTCCTTGTAGCATTGAGCATGGTGTTACAGATACAGTACCACGGGGGGGATACTGTGAAGATCTTTTCTTTTTAGATGAGATGGGTGGGTCCATCAGGACGACATGGCTATCTCACCCAAATATAGATTTTTTGCTTCGCTCAAAATCCATTTTTTGGGCTCAAGCCATGTCATCCTGATGGAAGCATACCAGAGCATTAGTGTATCTGTGGATTTTCATCAGTGCCTTAACCTTATAGCAACCTTTTCTATGCTCATGGGGACCAATTGAGACAAGTGACGTCACTGTTATTTATCATCATCACTAATCATAAACAATGTTAGTGCTTCCTGCCTCCTACAGGGAAGAGTCATTTAGACAGAAGAAAAGCGATCTCGAGGTTAACATATATTGTATGACCAAACATAAGTATACACTGAATATACAAATAGTCTCATAGTTGTATATTTGCTGAATTAACATCAGTGTCTCTTATATCTTTATTTGTGAGCATACAATTATATGAGGAATACTTACTTTGGTAAGTCGAAGAACTCTCGCATGTATACATTCTAATAGACATCTATTCCTAATAAATGACCAAAAGAGATGGTTAGTAAAACGAATGTAGTATGACAATGGGATTATACCTGTAACGAGTACAGAGACTATATTTCTTTCTTAAAGGGAAGAAATGATGAGTGCCACTCTCAGACTGAAGAAAATTTATAAAACAATTTCTCTTCATAATTCCTGTACTGGTTACTTCTATCTGCACTGTGTACTACGTACACCGGCACTAGTGCTATCTGTATAATTCCACACCTTGGATTTTGGACAGAGCTAGTGTCACCATGGTAACACTTAATCAAGAGAGGTCACACCTAAGTAGGGTGACCGCTTCTCCCTTCAATTGACAGTTCCAGTCAATTAGCTGTTCATCGTAGAATTAGACGGCAGGTTAAATATTCTACCCGACGTCACCTCATACTGCTTCAGATCATGGACTTACTTAGCATAGAGTTTGTAGAACACTCTAGATGATTCTCACCCAGTACATGTGCGAGGACATGTGAGGTCCCAAGCTATTAACTGTTTACCACAGTAATTAGGGGGCAGGTTTTAATACACTACCTGCCGCCACAACAAAGTGTTTCAGTTCATGCACTTGTTTTGCATAGTGTTTGTAAAACACTCTGGATGATTTCCATCCAGTGTATGAACGAAGACGCTCAAAGTCCATATACTGAAAGAAGTTCAGTGATGAAGCAATCTTTCTCGGATCATGACCTGCGGGAGTACTGTCCGGATCCGCTCTACGAATAAAGTAGGTGAGCTTCACCCTTAGTTGTTTCAGGGATAAATTTTATCCAGAAGTTTTTCCTTTCAAGAGATGTCCTCCCCTGAAGTCTGAAGTTCTACGAAGATAGACCTTAAGACACTCTACAGGACATAGAGAGACATCTTCCTTCAGAGGGCAGATTCTCCAGGGACCCCATCTCTTAGTGGGTAGCTCATTATTAGCGAGAAAGGATGGATCAGGAAAGAGATTCGGTTCTCCTACTTCCGTGAACTGAATGTGACCCTCATCTCTGGATAGGGCCACTATTTCACCAACTCTAGCCCCAGAGGCTATAGCAAATAGAAAAATAACCTTTTGGGTTAGATCATTAAGAGAACAATCTTCATTGTTCACAGATGAGGCATAATGTAGGACCTTGTCCAAAGACCAAGAGATGGGCTTTGGTGGTACTGCGGGCCTAAGCCTAGCGCATGCCTTCGGAATCTTATTAAAGATTTTATCCCCAGATCCACTTGAAAAGCATATATGAGAGGCCTAGTCAAGGCTGACTTGCACGTATTTATGGTATTGGCCGCCAGACCTTGGCTATGAAGGTGGACAAAGAAGGACAGACAGAAGTTCATTGAAATTTCTTTCGGTCCTTTTGCTTTCACAAACGCAACCCACTTTTTCCAGGAAGACTCATATTGTCTTCTAGTTGACTTAGCCTTGTATTCTTCTAAGAATTCTATATTGCCTTTTGAGATCCCAAATCTTTTTCTAACCACTAGAGTAAGAAAATCATGAAATGAAGGGTTTGGGTTCTCTGTGATAAGACGAAGGCAGTTAATTTCTGAACCTTCGGATATAAACCTAGGATCAGAGCTAGGACCAGCCTCATCTTCAAGTTCTTCACATCGTCTATCAACCCCACTCGAGGATCCTCGTATGGGGCTACATATCGAGGTAGTTTCTTGAAGACGCTCGTGACGAAGAGGTCAAATTGCAGTTCCGGGACTTGTTCCCATCTGGGAGGGAATAGGTCTGCGTCCATGGACCATTCCAACTCTATCGGCTTGGACCGAAATAGAGCATCCAATGTCACCTTGTGGATCAGTTGTAAATGAACTGCTGGCAGGTGCCATCCCTTTAAGAAAGGGATGGGTAACTTCACCTAGACTGTATGAGACGTTCAATTGTGACGTCTTATTATCGGTTCTGTATCCCAGATCAGTCGTAGGAAGTCTGATCTGTGTGGAGGGGGCTTCCCCACTCATATAAGACCAGCAGAGTCTTGGGACTTTCGTGCTTTAATTTTTGTTAGAGAAGCGATTAAAGAGGGATCGATATCAGTCTTTTTTTAACTCTTCAAGCGTTTGATGCGTATTTTCTCCAGGCTCTTAACGCATCTTTCCGCTGTGCTCTTTGCACTAGGTCTGTCACTATTGTAAACTGGGGAAAGTTTAGCGCTTGTCCCTGTTGGCGTCTTGGAAATCTGACTGATTACCTGAGTCCCTTGACAGACCTCGCGAGCTCCTTTTATATTCCCAAGGGAAAGGAGAATAGATGTGACTGTGGGCTTCAATGGTTTTTCAGTCATTGAAACCCTTGAGCTGGAGAAAGTCGAGACTTCTAGAAGATTATCTTGCATCCGTGATGTCCCAGGAACCGGGTCATTTCCTTGAATGCACATTGGCCAGCCACTTTGGGTGCTGCTCACCCTAGCCTCTCGTTCAGGTATATAAATGCCTGAACCATTTCTAGGCTTGACTTTGACGTGACTAAGTTTACCAATCCTATGAGGATACTTAGGACTGTGAGTCCGATACGTATCTTTCCTAGGATGAATGTTACTATCTGTAACTTGAATTCTAGATAGGAGGAAGGGGGGTGGTTGACTGGAAGGTTCCGCAGGACCCCTTTCAGGTCTGACAAGACTACAAACACCCCTACTTGGGACAAGGTCCATATGTTCGGAAGGATTAACATTCAGAACTCGCTGTTTCCTATGAACTTGTTGAGTGGCGACAAGTTCAGAATGACTCAGAGATTTCTTGAGTCCTTCTCGTGAACACAAAACAGCCTTCCCTGGAACTCGATGGGCTATAGTTTTCTTACCACCTGTATGCTCTATAGCTCTCAGGTATACTCCTCCAGGAGGATTTCGAATTGTAGGAGAAGGTAAGGAAATGATGGTGGGGACATTTCTGTTTCCCATCAAGGGCTCATCTTGAATAGGCTTTAGACCCAAGGATCGAAGGTCCTGCGATCCTGAAGGAATGTTCCTCCTAGCAGAAGCGTCTTCATGCTTTGAATAGTCAGTAGGTTTAGACTTTTGACCGTCTGCCTGTGGCATCGTGGTCACTGGAATAGTGGGATGTTGTTGAGCAGCCCGGATATTTCCAGCATTTTCGATCTTCTTTTTAGGTTGGGGACCCACAACCAAGGAAGATTTTCTCTTTGAAAGGATGCCCCATTTTTGGAGAAGACTCATGTTCTCCATGGTGGCGTTCTTAATTACTTTCTTAATTACCTTGTGTGGGAGGAGGTCATTACCCCAGATGTTGGAAGATATTAGCTTCTTCGTTTCGTGTTTCACTGTTGCAGCAGCGAACACAAAATCTCTACATGCTCTCCTAGCCTTCATAAAGGCGTAAAGGTCCTTCACTAAGGTAGCCATATGCCTTTTGGCTATGACCATGAGCATGTCTGGGGTATTTTCGTAGGTTGAACACAACTCTATGTAGTTTTGTAGAGAAAGGGAGGTCGCAAGTCTCTGCTTTGTCTCTTGTTCATTATGCAAGAGCAACTCAGATAATTTAGGGAGACGTACATTAAATTGTCGACTTGCGACATCCGCGTCTAATTTTCCTACTGCAAAAGTCAAATGGACTTCTTTCCAATCCTTTTCCTGTCCAGTAAACGCTGGTGACAGAGGCTTGCACTCTTCAAGTGTGGGACATGGCTTACCCGCCTCCACCGCTTTGGCAACAGATATAAATGCCTTCCCCGTAAAGGGGAATGAGAGTGAAGAAGGAGCAAAAAAGGAAGGGTGTCTGTTATTCAGTGAGAATACTTTCGACTCTGAATAACCCGCCTTTTTCAGACTACCTGAGAGGATAGTCTGTGCCTTATCATGGTCGAGAATCATGACCTCCTTTGGTTCTGTTCCTTTCCTTGAATTTGGTTTGTACTTCAGTCGAACCCAACAATTAGGGAAAGCATCAAAGCTTGGCCAAAATTGAATTTTGTCCAAAGGAACAGCACCCATTTTCTCTGAGATGTAGAGATTGCCATTTAAAATCGGCATCTGCTCCGCAAACCTCCAGGGATTGGTTTTGGAGCATGTTGGTATGTCTTGATCCATGGGTCGTTTGACTGACCCCTGGGAAGTGACAAGAGAAGCTTTGCGAGGCTCTATCTTGTGTTTTTCTTCCTGTTTTTCGTTTTGTTTATGAAAGCCCTCTATCTGATTCTTCTGTTGGATACATAATTGTACCATTTTATCCAATAGAGGACTAGAAGACGAAGATGTTGACATCGATGGCTCTATAGCCGGCATAGGCGGAGGAAATTCCGACACGTCATTTTTCTCTTCTACCTTGGGGCACTTCTTGCCCTCAATCCCAAAGGTTTTCTGGCCGTCAGGGGATGTAGTTGTCTCCTGAGGCACTACTATTTCCTTGCTTGCTTTCGGAAATAGTAGCTTACGCTTCCTATCATTAGGTAGGAAGGGTCCCAGAGAGATTTTTTGGAAGCCTCTCACCCAGATGCGTAACTTGTATTGAGCTGTATCCCTAGTCTCCGTAAACTTGGGATTTTCAAAACCTTCAGACATTAATGTTCGACATATATTGCAAACCTGTGGGTTCCAATAATGTAGGGATCCGGAAATAATATTGAAGGGGGCATGAAACCTGCAAGTATTATGACCGTAAAAATACTTACTCTTGGCCTTGCAGAGGACTGCAGCACAAGTTATCTGGTGTTCCTCCTGTAAAGAAAGGAAAACCAAATGAGTATACAAAGGATTATCTCCCTGATAATCAACATGCAAAGTTCATCTACAACAGAATAGCTTAGGATAGTAAGCTATAAAGGGATAGTAGGAGAAACCTACTTGTGTACCCCTGCAAGCAAATGCTGTTACCTCCCCTCAGTATTAACTACATGGGGGTTCCTATTGAGTAACTCCCAGTAGAAGGGCTCTTACCCCTAGGGGTAGAGAAGTACCAATTCACTGTCCCAACATAATGTTAATACTGTGGGGTCAGGATGACTGATTCTCAATCAGAATATTGAAGAAAACTATTCATTCAACATATAAGCGGTACCAGCGGAATGCTCGCACAAGGGTACACAAGGTATGTTAGAAATTACTACTGTATAATGGTACTGTATTTTCTATTTGCAGTAAGTCTATACTGCAATTTACTGGCTACTGTAAATCATTTATTGTAGTCTAGTCATTATGCTGCCTTCATAGTAACATATGACAGTACGGTTCATCTAGCATGAAGCCAGTTGGACTAGGGAAATTAAAGACATATATTTGTATATCCCACTCAGCCTATTTGCTGTAGCCTTCCTTACAATATTAAAATATAGAGTTTCCTGATCAGGGAGACTCAAGGATAAAGGCTCTACCCTTTAAGGGTTAGGAGTGTATCACTTATGCCTTGAAGTTATTTAATATTGTAGGGTAATCCGAATACTGATTTCTAATCAGGATATTGAAGAAATCATATTCATTCAATATGGGATTGGGTTCAGCAAATGCCTGTGTTGGATATCCAAGATATATTGGAAATAACTACTAGTATAAAATATATAGTAGTTTTCTATCTGTAGTATATTCTTTACTGTAGATATACTGGCTACCTCAATAACATATACTGTAGTTCAGCCAGCATGTTGCTGGCATAACTAGGTCTTGCAGGCATATCTATTATGCTAGCTAGAGAGAGAGATAGCATGGAGGAAAGGCTACTCCTTTACTGTTTATGTATACAGTAATTAAGGATGTAAAAGTCTCATTTTACTGCCTTTCTTCCGAATAGAAGGTTCCAATGGAAGGGGAGAATGTGCCATTCAAGCTTCCATCCAGCTATAGTACTATTGCCGGTAAGGTGCCGCCAATACACTGCCGGCAGGCTAGCCTCCGACAGTATCAGTACAGTCGACGTGCTGCCATCTAAGTCCGCACTTATCTGTACTGGTCTGGCCGGCGTTAATCCGGCAACAGAACTCCTGAATAACAGTCCAAGGGAGAACTGAGGAACCTTGGGGATAGCAAGGGACTTCCCACTCTCAGCCATCATGACCGCCGGCAGCCACCAGCCGCCGGCAGCCGCCAGTTGCCGGCAGCCGCCAGCTGTCGGCAGCCATCTTGGCTGCCGACAGTCATCGGCTAATGGTAGGGACCATAGCTGCCGACAGATGATGTGGTTGCCGGCAGTATGCATTGCCGTCAGCCAATGTCATGGCCGGCTCCGGCAACCTACCGGCAATGGTAAGGTTGCAAGATGCCGGCCTAAAGAAAGACAATGGCTCGGCCATCAAAAGTGGACAGAGGGGTAGGGAACAGGGTCCTGTATAGAGTGTGAAAGGAACTGGCAAAATTGTCAGTCCCACCACCTGTTAAAAGAAACTCTGTTTCAGTATCGGCAGAATCCTAGGTGATAGGAGAGTCTCAGTTCTCCATCCTAGAGATTGCCGACACAGTTAAGGGGATGGTGGCATTGCCGCCTCCTCTCAACCCGGGAGAAACAGAGTTCCAGTGCCACGTCATCCTAGGCAAAAGAAGATCACTCTTCAGCCTAGAGGACTGCGGCGCAGGACTAGTCTTATAGTCTCAAGGAGAAGATGGTATCCTACCACTACTTCAAGTGCGGCTAGGGAGGGCTAACCTCCATTGCCGGCAGCCTAGCCGGCAGGGGAATGATGGTATTCTACAACCCATTCGCCCTGCCGGCAGGTCGCCGACATAAGACTAAATACTCTGAGATTCTAAGTAAATCCCAAAACCTGCTGGTATACCACAACCAGCGGTTTAAGGGAAGAGGCAGGAAGAAACCCTAGGTTAGTCCTGTCTGAATAAAATTCAAGGCATGGCTATTAGGGTTGTAGCCTGAAGCTACACTCAGAGGGAAAGAGATTACCCTTAAATCTCCGAAGAGACATGTAATGTTTCATATAATTCTAGGAGGTATCAGTCTCCGTTGAATTGAAAACAATACACGAGGGTAACCAGGGGATGTCTGAACGTATAGTAAAACGCCTAGGTTAGGAAACCTAGGCTAGACGAGATCTCAGTTACCTAAATCACCGAAACTATAACTACACGATCGTCAGAGAAAGGAAAATTATGCACATTATCAAATCTTTACGAGAAAAATTGCCTAAAGAGCTAAATAATTAAAACAATTAAATAAAGCTATTTAAACTGGAAGTCGTTCTGCTATCTAAATAACACATGCCTAACGAACGATGGCGCCCATGGCGCCTCCAGTAACTGGCCTAGGTCTTAAGCACAATAAATTACTCTAATTTCATTGTGAAACAGGAGCTAAATTATACTCATAGTAAAGACCCTATACTCAACTTTCCAGAGGCGGAAGAAGATGGAGAAAGCATAATTATAATCCTTTAAAACGATCGAAAAGTTTGATCAGCAGGGAATACCACCGAGCGAAATCACTACAAAATAAAGAATGTCCGCCATCGTGGGAATGGCGCTGTTATCATACTCAATAATAGTACGAGAACGGGGTAGCCTTGATACGGCTCCCTTTTATTTTGCCACACCTCCTCGAAGCATAAACGCTATTAGGTGTGCAGATTGCTATGTGGCGTGTCAAGAATACGTCCTCTGATATTATGCGATATCCTAGAGAGAAAACTTAAGGATATTCGCGCCAGGAGTTAGAATTCTGGATACCTAAAGGTAAAAGGCTCTGGGAATATCACTGTAGTACATACATCCCTTAGGAAGCTATTTTAAGGAACTTCCATCAGGACGACATGGCTTGAGCCCAAAAATTTATTTTTTGATGTAGGATGCCTTTACAAGAACCAGAAGATGGTAAGCGAAAGCGATTACCAAAGGTTAAATGCAAAATTTGATAAATAATATGATTATCAATCTAGAACTAATATAAAAAATGCGAAATGCCTAAAAACATGGCTATTTCTTAAAGGACTCTGGTGATTAGTAAAATTCTTGGGAAAAAAGTAAGTAACAAATTGATGTTTTCAGCATCAAGACCGATTGAAGATCATAGGGTGGTTAAATCTTTAAAGGGCCCTTAACTGCCGGTTTCATCTCCTTATATAGCAGG
>NC_090728.1:155124676-155132176 GCF_036898095.1 Palaemon carinicauda
TGGCGAAGGATTGGACTAGATTGGTGATAGGAAATTAGATGATCCAGAGTATGCTGATAACGCTATATTAGCAGAACACCACATGATTTACAATGCTTGCTTACCAGAATGCATGGAATATCACAAGAGGTTGGTCTCAAGATAAACAGAAGAAAGACAAAGATGATGGGAACGGAATATGCAATGGAAGAGGAAATATCACTGAAAAGAGAAAATATCAATGAGCTAAAATCATCTAAATATTTAGGCACTATGGTCTCTAATACAGGGTCTTTAGAAATGGGGTTAGATTAGAGATTAAAAGAAGCAAATCAGACAATGGTTAGGTTGAGTAAAATTTGGAATACAAATCACCAGAAATTACACATAAAAATTAGGCTATTTATCAGTTTATCGAGAACAGCGTTACTGTATGGACATGAGTCTTAGTATAACAATGAAACATTCTCCAACGGTATTGAAGTAATGAATTAAAAACTCAAGATTGAGGCGACTGGTGAAATCTGGCCGACGCCCTTTGTGTCAATACCCGTAGGGAGAAAAAATGGTGATGAAATATGTACTTATATATATAAATATATATATATATATATATATATATATATATATATATATATATATATATATATATATATATATATATATATATATATATATATATGTACAAAATATTAGTTGTTTTCTTTTTTCTAACTTTTAAATTTGTAATTGTTCTAAAAAATAATATAAGCAACATAAAATTTCATATTTTTTTCTAGATATTTGTTCAACTTCATTAAAGGTCATTATTACCTTACAGTACCTGTAATTCCTTTTAGCTCCCCGAACCAGCTAGTTTAACTAGTTACTGCCGAAGAATTGACTTTTACAGAATAGTGTTGGGATCTTCGGGAGAAGTGAAAGTTTTCCTTTTCTTGAGAGCTACTAAGTTAAGCAGTGGCAGACCAGACTCGGTCGAAAAATGAAGTGCACACTCTATGAAAATTTGAAGATATCAGCCCTTTCGAGCAGGACGGATTTCGCAGCCACTGGTATTATTTATATTATTTGGCAACACTTTTAAGATGATTTACCGAGAGTAAATAATTCATGGGACCCACATCAGGACGGAGACTATTGCATAACATCTCAGACGAACAGCTTGCCGGTGGATATAAGATGCAGGGTAGCTAATTGTAAGGTTACCCGGCCTTATTTATTGGTTTGTGTTTTATATTCCTCAACCATTCGAGTAATCCATAATTAATTTTCTAAATCCTGCTAATATTATTTTTTAGAATGTTGGATTGGCCTATTTCTTTGGCTATAGTTTTTGCCATATTTAATAGCGAAATTATCGTGGCTGGGTTGAGTGATAATTGTCGTTGACTTGGTGAGATTTGTAATCTGAGTGATGTGTTCAAGTTTGGAATCTTGAGACTTTTATAATTTAAGTGTAATATTTTTGGATGTTTTCACAAGTTTGGTTTACGTTTTTTATAGTGCCTTTCTCTCTTTCTATGTGCAGGTGACGCGGAATGGTCCGTTTCTGGGTGCACTTCTTGTAACGTCTTAATTTGGAAGTGCAACGGATGTCTCCCTTATTGTTTTCGTTCCAATACCAAGATGAAGTGTACATTGGGGAGCTCACTTTTTGAGGTGCTGAAGCGATGTATTATGAAATATAGATTATTCTTTTATATCTCTTGTATATTTGTTACTCCTTTAGACCTCAAAAAGAAGATAATAGATAAAATTCTGCGTATGGCGCCCGAACAGGGACTTACTCGTTTTTAAGCCGTTTATTTCTTATTTTCGTCTTGGTGTTGGGTCCCCTCCCCTTGCGTGTTGCCATTTTGTTTACATTTTTTCGAACGTTAAAAACTTTGAAGTGTTGCAATTTTTTGAATATCGTAGTTTGCGGTATTTTATATTTGGTGGTATTATTCGTAATTTCATTTTTTTATAGCATTTTGGTGATTCAATTACCTGATTTATTGCATTTTGTCCATGGTTATTTAGAACCTTTTTGCCTTTTCTAAGGACATTTCTTAGTACTGTATACTGTGTTGGTGTATTTATAATTTTTCTTGTATTTTATTAAGGCATAGTGATTATTAATTTTTTGACAGTGCATTTTTTATTAGCATTTATAATGTCGGACATAAAGTTATTGATTGCACGGCGTAAAACCATCAGAACCCATGTAACTCTTGCTCACAACAAAAGTAGTACATATGAAGCGCTTAACAGCTCTCAGCAAGCAGTTATAGAGAGGAGCTTAACGAGTACAAGATTGAGCTCTCTAAATTGGATAATGATATTCAGACGCGTAAATTTCTTGACGATCAAGAGTTTGATGAGGGAAATCTTGAAGCAGATGTTGAGACATGTGGGGAATACATGTGTAAGATACAACAATGTTTAGTGATGTTAAAATGTTTGTCATCTACTACTCCTATTCCATCAGGTAACAATAGGGTAGATGAGGCGCGTAGTCTTTTGAAACTGCCAGTAGCGCCATTACCCAAATTTTCTAGCACTGAGGGTGAAGATTTTTTAAAGTTTATTAGAGTTTTGAGCTTACTACTGCTTCATACAGTTACCTTGATAGGGATTTGTTATTGTTACAGCAGGTTTCAGGTAATGCTAAGACACTTCTAAATTCTCTCGAAGTAGATAAGCAGACATACAAGGATGCGAAAATTTTATTAAGTGCTGCCTTTGCTTCTCCTGAGAATCTTAAATTTGGAACTATGAAGAAGCTGACTGAGCTCAAGTTAGGTTATAATGACGATTCATTTGAATTCATTTCCAGAACTAAAATTATTCTGGAATCGTTCAGGTCTTTATCTTTGAGTGTAGATGAGGTAATACAGTATTTTGTATGGAATGGTTTAAACAGTGCTTTTAAAACTCATTTAATTCATGTCACTGGTAAGAATAAGCCTTCCGTTAAGGAAATTGTGGATAATTTTTTCACTGCTAATGAGCGTTATATGCAGCATAAACCACATAAAGTGAATAAGTTTAGAAGTCCTCAAAGGGGGAAAGAAACGAATAGTTCTAGTTTTGCTGCTGCAGTCAATACAAAGTCTTGTAATATTTTTGATAATTGCTCTTTGTGTTCGGATGTTGATAGACATTCTATTTCCCATTGTACAAGATATAAAACTCCCCAAGCAAAGATTGATAGAATCGGCCAACTGAATGGATGTACGAAATGTGCTAGCTTAAACCACAAAGCAAACTAGTGTAAATTTAAGTTTAGGAAGAAATGTTCTCATTGTTACGGCTGGCATTTTCAATTTTTGTGTACTCGTGGTTTTCCCGGTTCACATACTAATACAGCTGTTGACAATGTAAATAGTGCTAGTGCAAGTAAAGTGGAAGCAAGTAGTGGGGTTGTGGTTTTGCAAAGTTTAAGTTTTGATTCGGTGCTTCCCACTCTTTCATTTAACATCAGCAATTCCTGCTACCGTACTCTAAATGATAGGGGGTCACAAAGTTCATTTGTAAGCGAAAGGCTTCAGGCATCTCATGAGTTTAAAGTCCTTCAAATGAATGTAAAATTAACTATCAAAGGATTCAATAAGCCTCAGTTATATCAAAGTAAACTTGTAGAAGTCCCTCTCCAACTCGGTGAGCATTTGTTTAAAATCCCTGCTTTGGTGGTTCCTAATATTAACGCATACTTGAAGTTGCCTAACCTTGGTAAAATTGTATAAAATTTTGAGGATAAGGGCTATGTTTTAGCAGACTCATTTTTAAGTAAAGAGAGTCGGGAGATTGGAAACATTGAATTTATTTTAGGATCCGATGCAGCTAGATGTATTGCAGGGAGGGATGTATGTTTTGGTAATAGCTCTTTGTATATTTGTTCTCCTGTAGGTGTACTTTTGGTTGGTAATTTAGACAGTTTGTTAAATGATATAACAGCTCTGCCAACCTATGCATCTTCAGACAGTGATATGAGTAGTTTGCCTTTAGCACCCCCTGCATCCTATAATTTTGTATCGAGTAATATTGCAGAAAGTCATGCATTTTTAATTTCTAGTTTAGTTGAACCTCTCGATAACCCAGATTTGGAAAATTTAGATTTTTCATCGGTTTCCACGCAATCTAATTTTTGTGTTTTAGATGATAAAGGTAAAATTATTGGGTCCAAGCTTAAGCAAGCTAGTAATGAAATTTTAGAAGAAGAATGTGGAAAATATATTTACTACGATAATCAGGTTTATAATGAGGAAAGCATTGAGGTTCATGACACCCTCATTAATTATTCATTGAATAATATCTCCCAAGATTTGGACGGTAGGATTATCGTTCCTCTTTTATGGAACAAAAGGGTTTCACATTGCCTATCAAAAAACCAGAGATTGTCTAGGCAGATACTTCACTCTAGTTTTGCAAAGCTTAAGAAGAATGGTCACCTTCAGCTTGTGGATCAAACCATTTAAGAGCAGGTTAGGGATGGTATAATAGCTAAGGTAGATGATGTTCAGAAATATTTGGAAGAACATCCTGGATACTCTTTTTTTCCACATATGGGTATTTTTAAACCTGATAAGGAGACCACGAAGTGTCTTATTGTATTTCTTAGTAATTTATGGGAGGAAGATTGTGAGAAAAAGTTGAGCGTATCTCATAATCAAGCACTGTTTGCAGGACCCACCCTTAATCAGAAACTTTCTTCTGCTTTTTTGCAGCTCCGATTTGGATCTTATTTATTATCATATGATTTGAAGAAGGCATTTAACCAGCTGCTCTTGAGTGACGTGGACCAAAGCAAGTTATTGTTTCATTGGTACAAGAACATTGATAAAAAAGATTATTCTCTTGTTGTGTATCGTAATGTTCGTCTTAGTTTTGGACTCGGAAGCAGCCCTTTTCTGTTAATGATTTCACTTTACTACATTTTGGTAATTATGTCAAAGAATGATCCTCCCATGTTGTAGGCTTTGAAGCATCTTATGTATGGGCTTTTATATATGGATAATGGAGCCATTACGACTGATTCCATTAATGAACTCCAGTGGTCATATGATAATTTACCACATATTTTTTCTCCCTACAAATTTGAAATACAACAACTTTATACTAATCTTGTGGACTTGCAAAGTCAAATTAATCAGAAGTATGGGAACATTTCTAGTGAAGAAGTAAAACTTTTAGGATTAAAGTGGGTTCGTGTAACGGATACAATTTACACAAATCCTATTCATTTAAATGTTGAAGCAAACTCTAAACGTTCCATTTTAAAGTCATTGGCTTCTCAGTTTGATGTATTTAACTTTAATATGCCAATTTTTAATCTCACGCAGCCGTCTTTTTATGCATAAACTTCAATGCGATATGTCATTAGGCTGGGATACTAGTTTGACAACAGATTTGCAACATGAGTGGAGGAACATTTGCAAGCAGGCAAATTCTGCACCAACTATTCAGATCCCTAGATTTGTTGGATCTAGAAAATGTAAATACAAATTAATTGCATTTACTGATGCCAGTCACTCACTTTATGGTTGTGTTATTTATATTAAGTGTATTGAAACTGGCAAATTAAGTTTGATAACCGCTAAAAACCGAATAGTTAATTTGCAATTAAAGAATAAATCTATACCTTCTTTGGAATTAAATGCCATAACTTTGGGTGTTGAAACATTAATGGAGATTTACAGAGATTTGTCTGGTCCTTCTTGCATTAAACCTGTGGCTATAGTTGATCTTTGTCTTTATACAGATTCTCTATGTTGCATTCATTGGTTACACTTGGCTGTGGCTAAATTAGACAAACTACAAAAACGATCCACTTTTGTTGTCAATAGATTAGTCTATTCAGAAATTGTGCGATATTAAGCCTGTTACATTTAAGTTTATTCCAGGTAATGATAATCCTGCCGATTGTGTCACAAGGTGTTTATCGTATAAGCAGCTTTTGAAATCTAATTTTTTGGTGGGCCCAAATCTTGATTTACTTAAGGAAATAGAGCAGGATCTTAGCAATGTTGTTGTTCCAAATCCATTAGTTGAGCATAGCAATAATAATTTTGCAGAATCTGACGATCCTAGTTCATTTTCTCCTTTGACTAGTTTGTCAGCTAATTTGGAAATTTCTGATTCTTTGTTGAATCCATGTAACTTTTCTAGTTTCAGAAAACTGGTTCTTTTGCAACGTAGAGTTCTTTATTATTTTCAGCTATGGAAAATTAAAGCTAAGATACCTATTGATAAAAAAAACCTAATTTATTGGTAGAGGCCACATGTCAAATTATTAGAGATGATCAAAGAAGACATTTTTCTGATATTATTCAGTATTTCCAAGTTGGAGGTAAAACCTTAGATGATATTCCACCCATGGTATCAAAGTTCAATGTTTTTATGGATCAACAAGGAGTCCTTAGAGTTAAGAGTAAGTTTAAAAAATGGCAAGTGAACTCCAATCAAGGATTTCCTATTTTGCTTTCAAAGAATAGTGCCTTAACAAACATCATAATTAATGACATTCATGTTCAGCTTGCTCATTCTGGTTGTTATGCAGTCCTTTCTGAACTTATAAAAAGTTTTTACATTCCATGCCATTTTTCTGTCATAAAGAAGTGTTTAAAACAATGTGTTCATTGCAAACGATTCAATGCTAGAACTATTAAGTTAAATCAAAGTCAATGCCGTGAATTCAGGTCAAATCCTCCTCGAACTCCTTTTCCTAATATTTTTATTGATCACCTTGGTCTATTTTATGTTAAGAAAAATCTGCAAAAGGAGAAAGTATGGCTTCTTTGTGTTAGCTATACATGGTCACGAGCTATCAACCTTAAAATTTGTCATGATCTTTCTATGAATGAATTTTTGCGCGCATTTCAGATGCATTGTTTTGAATTTGGAGTACCACAATTATGTATACGTGATTTAGGTTCTCAATTTACTGCTGGATTTAATTTAATAACTGATTTTTTACAAGATCCAGAAGTTCAAGTTTATTTTGAAAGCAATAAGGTAAAACCACTATCTTTTCAGCAATACTTTAAAGGTTGTAGTGCGTTAGGGTCATTGGTTGAGGTATGTGTTAAATTGGTCAAGAGACTTCTTTTTGGATCTATTAAGAATAATGTTTTATCCTATTTTGATTTTGAATTTTTAGTTGCTAATATCATTCATTTAGCTAATAGGAGACCCATTGCGTTCAAGGAGTCTTTGAGAGATATTTCTGACGAACTGCCTGAACCCATAACTCCTGAGCATCTTATTAGGGGATATGGATTAACCTCCAAAAATTTGATTCCTGATTTACACTACATACCATCCGAGGATCCTGACTATGAGCATCAAGTAAATCCTTCCACTTCTATACAGTGTCAGTATGCTAAGTTAAGAAAAATTCTTTCAAAGTTATTTGAAATTTATCATGGTGAGTTTTTAGGAACATTAATTTCTCAGGGGGATGATAGAAAGGGTCGTTATATTCCAGTCACTAACACTGATTTGCAAGTGAATGATATAGTTCTTATTGAGGAAGTGCAT
>NC_090728.1:155139676-155169676 GCF_036898095.1 Palaemon carinicauda
TTATTATTATTTTAAATCATAATTTCAATTATTATTATTATTAATTTTAATTTTAATTACTATTAATTTTAATTATAATTATTATTATTAATTTTAATTTTAATAATTATTTTTAATTTTAATTATAATTATTATTTTATTAATTTTAATTTGAATTTTAATTTGAATTATTATTATTATTAATTTTAATTTCAATTTAAATTATTATTATTATTAATTTTAATTTTAATTTCTATTATTATTATCAATTTTAATTTTAATATTAATTTTAATTTTAATTCCAATTATTATTATCATAAATTTTAATTTTAATTATTATTATTATAAATTTTAATTTTAATTATTATTTTTATAAATTATAATTTTAATTTTAATTATTATAATTAATTTTAAATTTAATTATTATTATTATTAATTTTAATTTTAATTATTATTAATATTATGATTATTATTATTATTATTATTAATTTTAATTTTAATTTTAATTATTGTTATTATTATTATTAATATTATTATTATTAATTTTAATTTTAATTATTATTATTAATTTTAATTTTAATTTTAATTATTATTATTAATTTTAATTTTATTGATTATAATTATTAATTTTTATTTTACTTTTAATTATTATTATTATTATTATTAATTTTAATTTTACTTTTAATTTATATTATTATTAATTTTAATTTTAATTTTAATTTTAATTTCAATTATTATTATTAATTTTAATTTTAACTTTAATTTTTATTATTATTATTGTAATTTTAATTTCAATTTTATTTATTATTATTATTAATTTTAATTTTAATTTTAATTTTAACTTTAATTTTAATTATTGTTATTATTATTATTATTATTATTAATTTTAATTTTAATTATTATTATTAATTTTAATTTTAATTTTAATTATTATTATTAATTTTAATTTTATTTATTATTATTATTAATTTTGATTTTACTTTTAATTATTATTATTATTATTATTAATTTTAATTTTACTTTTAATTTATATTATTATTAATTTTAATTTTAATTTTAATTTTAATTTTAATTATTATTATTAATTTTAATTTTAACTTTAATTTTTATTATTATTATTGTAATTTTAATTTCAATTTTATTTATTATTATTATTAATTTTAATTTTAATTTTAATTTTAACTTTAATTTTAATTATTATTGATTTTAATTTTAATTTTAATTATTATTATTAATTTTAATTTTAATTATTATTATTATTAATTTTAATTTTACTTCTAATTATTATTATTAATTTCAATTTTACTTTTAATTCATATTATTATTAATTTTAATTTTAATTTTAATTATTATTATCAATTTTAATTGTAACTTTAATTTTTAATTATTATTATTATTAATTTTAATTTCAATTTTAATTATTATTATTATGGATTTTAATTCTAATTTTAATTATTATTATTATTATTATTAATTTTAAATTCAATTTTAATAATTATTATTATTATTACTATTAATTTTAATTTCAATTTCAATTATTATTATTAATTTAAAGTTAATTTTAATTTTACTTTTAATTATTATTAATTTTAATTTTAATTATTATTATTATCAATTTCAATTTTACTTTTAATTATTATTATTATCAATTTTAATTTTAATTTTAATATTAATTATTATTAATTTTAATTTTAATTTTAATTATTATTATTACTATTAATTTTAATTTTAATTTTAATTATTATTATTATTAATTTTAATTAAAATTTTAATCATTATTATTATTAATTTTAATTTAAATTTTTATCATTATTATTATTAATTTTAATTTTAGTTTTAATCTTAGTTATTATTATTATCAATTTTAATTTTAATCTTAATATTAATTATTATTAATTTTTATTATCAATTTTTATTATTATTTTTTATTATTATTAATTTTCATTATTATTAATTTTCATTATTATTAGTTTTTATTATTATTAGTGTTTATTATTATTAGTTTTTATTATTATTATTAATTTTATTTTTATTTTAATTATTATTATTATTAATTTTAATTTCAATATTAATTATTATTATTAATATTAATTTTAACTTTAATTTTAATTATTATTATTATTATTAATTTTAATTTAAATTTTTATTATTATTATTAATTTTAATTTTAACTTTGATTTTAATTTTAATTATTATTAATTTTAATTTTAATTTTAATTATTATTAATTTTAATTTTAATTTTAATTATTATTATTAATCTTAATTTTAATTTTAATTATTATTATTACTATTATTAATTTTAATTTTAATTTCAATTATTATTTTTTATTATTAATTTTAATTTTAATTTTAATTATTATTATTAATTTTAATTTTAATTTTAATTATTAATATTAATTTTAATTTTAATTATTATTATTAGTTTTAATTTTACTTTTACTTTTAATTTATATTATTATTAATTTTAATGTCAATTTTGATTATTATTAATTTTAATTTTAATTTTGATTATTATTAATTTTAATATTAATTTTATTTATTATTATTTTTATCAATTTTAATTTTAATTTTAACAATTATTATTATTAATTTTAATTTTAATTTCAATTATTATTATTAATTTTAATTTTAAGTATTATACTTAATTTTAATTTCAATTATTATTGATAATTTTAATTTTACTTTCAATTATCATTATTATCAATTTTAATATTACTTTAAATTTTTATCATTATCAATTTTAATTTTAATTTTAATTTTAATTATTATTATTAATTTCAATGTTAACTTTAATTTTAATCATTATTATTATTAATTTTAATTTCAATATTAATTATTATTATTATTCATTTTAATTTTAATTTCAATTTTGATTTATTATTAATTTTAATTTTAATTTTAATATTAATTTTAATTTTTATTGTTATTGATTTTAATTTTAATTTTAATCTTTATTTCAATTTTGATTTTTATTATTATTTTTTATATTAATATTAATTTTGATTTTAATTTGATTATTATTATTATTAATTTTAAATTGAATTTTAATTTTGGTTATTATTATTATTATTAATTTTAATTTTAATTATTATTATCATTAATTTTAATTTTAATTTTAATTTTAATTTTAATTATCATTATTATTATTTTAATTATAATTTTATTTATCACTAATATTATTAATTTTAATTTTAATTTTAATTTCAATTATTATTATTAATTTTAATTTAATTTTAATTATTATTATTAATTTTAATATTAATCATTATTATTATTATTAATTTTAATCTTAATTTTAATCTTAATTATTAATTTTAATTTTAATTGTTAATTTTAATTATAATTATTATCATTATTAATTTTAATTTCAATTTCGATTATTATTATTATTATTATTATTATTATTATTATTATTATTATTATTATTATTATTCATTTTAATTTTAATTTTAATTTTAATTATTATTATTATTAATTTTATTTACAGTTTTAATTATCATTATTATTAATTTTAATTTTAATTTTAATTATTATTATTATTATTAATATAAATTTCAATTTCAATTATTACTATTATGAATTTTAATTTTAATTTTCATTGTAATTTTAATTATTATTATTTTTACTGATTTTAATTTCAATTTTAATTTTAATTTTAATTTTATTTATTATTATTATTATTATTATTATTATTATTATTATTATTATTATTATTAATTTTAATTATAATTATAATTTTAATTTTAATTTTAAATAATATTAATTTTAATTTTAAATAATATTAATTTTAATTTTACATTTAATTATTATCATCATTAATTTTAATTTTAATTTTCATTTTGATTATTATCAATTTTATTTTTAATTTGAATTTGAATTTTAATTATTATTATTAATTTTAATTTCAATTTCAATTATTATTATTATTTATTATTATTATTTTTATTATTATTAATTTTTATATTAATAATTTTTATTATTATTAGTTTTTTTATTATTATTATTAATTTTAGTTTTTATTATTATTGTTATTAATTTTAATTACAATTATTATTAACTTCAATTTTTTATTTTTATTTTGATTATTATTATTAATTCCAATTTTAATTTTATTTATTATTATTTCTTTTAATTTTAACTTTAATTTAAATTTTACTTATTATTATTAATTTTAATTGTATTTTTAATTTCAATCATTATTATTATTAATTTTAATTTTAATTATTGTTATCAATTTTTATTATTTTAAATTTTTATTATTATTAATGTTTATTATTATAAATTTTCATTGTTATTTTATTTATTATTATTATTGATTTTAATTTTAATATTAATTATTATTATTATTATTAATTTTATTTTTATTATTATAATTAATTTCAATTTTAATTTTAATTTTAACTATTATTATTAATAATTTTAATTTTAATTTTAATTATTATTATTAATTTTAATTTCAATTTTAATTATTATTATTAATATTAATTTCAATTTTATTTATTTCTATTATTCTAATTTTAATTTTTATTATTATTATTATTATTATTATTATTATTAATTTCAATTTTAATTTTAATTTTGATTATTATTATTATTATTATTATTAATTCTAATTCTAATTTTAATTTTAATTTCAATTGTTATTATAAATTTTAATTTTGATTATTATTATTATCAATTTTAATTTTAGTTTTAATTTTAACTATTATTATCAATCATTTAAAATTTAATTGTAACCAATATAAATTTTTATTTTTATTAATTTTTATTATTATTAATTTTTATTAATTATTAATTTTTGTTATTATTAGTTTTTATTATTTTTAGTTTTTATTATCATTATTAATATTAATTTTAATATTAATTTTAATCTTAATTTTAATTTTAATTTCAATTATTATTATTATTGATTTCATTTTTAATTAATATTATTATTAATTTTAATTTTAATATTAATTCTAATTTTAATTTTAATTTCAATTATTATTATTATTGATTTTAATTTTAATTTCAATTATTATTATTATTAATTTTTATTTTTATTTTAATTATCTTAATTATTATTATTATTATTATTATTATTATTATTTTAATTTTAATTATTATTATCATTAATTTAATTTTACTTTTAAATATTATCATAATTAATTTTAATTTTTATTATAATTATTATTATTATTAATTTTAATTTTAGTTTAATTTTAATTATTATTCATTTTAATTTCAATTATTATTATTAATTTTAATTTTACTTTCAATTATTATTATTTTTAATTTTAATTTTACTTTTAATTTATATTATTATTAATTTTAATTTTAATTTTAAGTTCAATTTTCATTATTATTATTATTAATTTTAATTTTAACTTTTATTTTAATTATTATTATTATTAATTTTAATCTCAATTTTAATTTTATTTATTATAATTAATTTTAATTTTAATTTTGATTATTATTAATTTTAATATTAATTTTAATTATTATTATTATTATCATTATCAATTTTAATTTTAATTTTAATTTTAATTATTATTATTATTATTATTAATTTTAAATTTAATTTTAATTATTATTATTAATTTTAATTTTAATTTTAATTATTATCATTATTTTAATTATTATTTTTAATTTTAATTTTACTTTTATTATCATTTTTATCAATTATAATATTATTTTTAATTTTTATTATTATTGATTTTAATTTTAATTTTAATTTTAATTATTATTATTAATTTCAATGTTACCTTAAATTTTAATTATTATTATTATTAATTCTAATTTCAATTTTATTTATTATTATTATTAATTTTAATTTTAATTTCAATTTGGATTATTATTATTAATTTCAATTTTAATATTAATTTCAATTTTTATTTTTATTGATTTTAATTTTAATTTTAATCTTAATATTAATTTTGATGTTTATTATTATTTTTAATTTTAATATTAATTTTAATTTCAATTTTGATTATTGTCATGATTATTTCTAATTTTAATTTTAATTTTGGTTATTATTAGTATTAATTTAAATTTTAATATTTATTATTATTATTATTAATTTTAATTTTAAGTTTAATTTTAATTTTAATTATCATTATTATTAATTTTAATTATAATTTCATTTATTACTAATATTATTTATCTTAATTTTAATTTTAATTTTGATTACTATTATTAATTTTAATATAATCTTAATTATTAGTATTAATTTTAATATTAATTATTATTATTTTTATTAAATTTAATCTTAATTTTAATTTTAATTATAATCATTATTAATTTATATTTCAATTTCGATTATTATTATTATCATTATTTTTATTAATTTTAATTTTAATTTTAATTTTAGTTTTAATTTTAATTATTATTATTAATTTTATTTTCCATTTTAATTATCATTATTATTATTTTAATTTTAATTTCAATTATTATTATTATCATTAATATAAATTTCAATTTCAATTATTACTATTATTATTTTCATTTTCATTTTCATTTTAATTTTAATTATTATTATTATTATTGATTTTAATTTTAATTTTAATTTTAATTTTAATTTTAATTATATTATTATTATTATTATTATTATTATTATTATTATTATTATTATTATTAATTATAATTATAATTTCAATTTTAAATCATATTAATTTTGATTTTACTTTTAATTATTATCATCATTAATTTTAATTTTAATTTTTATTTTGATTATTATTATCAATTTTATTTTTAATTTGAATTTGAATTTCAATTATTATTATTAATTTTAATTTTAATTTCAATTATTAATATATTATTATTAATTTTTATTATTATTAATTTTTATATTAATAATTTTTTTTATTATTAGTTTTTATTGTTATGAGTTTTTATTATTAATATTAATTTTAGTCTTAATTATTATTGTTATTAATTTTAATTTTAATTACAATTATTATTAACTTTAATTTTGATTTTGATTTTGATTATTATTATTATTAATTCTAACTTTACTTTTAATCATTATTATTATTACTTTTAATTTTAACTTTAATTTAAATTTTACTTAATATTATTAATTTTAATTTTATTTTTAATTTTAATTATTATTATTGATTTTAATTTTAATTTCAATTTTAATTATTATTATCAATTTTAATTATTTTTAATTGTTATTATTATTAATTTTCATTATTATAAATTTTTATTATTATTAATTTTAATTATTATTATTATTAATTTTAATTTTAATTATTATTATTATTAATAATTTTATTTTGATTTATTATTATTAATTTCAATATTAATTTTAATTTTAATTATTATTATTATTAATTTTAATTTTAATCATTATTATTAATTTTAATTTTAATATTAATTATTATTATAGATTTTAATTTTAATTATTTTTATTATTTTAATTTTGATTTTAATTTTAAATATTTTTATCATTAATTTTAATGATTTTAATTTTGATTATTATTATTATTATTATTAATTTTAATTTTAATTTCAATTTTAATTTTAATTTCAATTGTTATTATTATTAATTTTTATCTTAATTATTATTATTATCAATTTTAATTTTAGTTTTGATTTTAATTCTTATTATCAATCATTTTAATTTTAATTATAATCATTGTCAATTTTTATTTTTATTAATTTTTATTATTATTAATTTTTATTGATTATTAATTTTTGTTATTATTAGTTTTTATTATTATTAGTAATTATTATTATTATTAATATTAATTTTAAGAATAATTTTAATTTTAATTTTAATTTTAATTTCTATTAGTATTATTATTAATTTTAATTTTAATTTTAATTAATATAATAATTAATTTTAATTTTATTATTGATTTTGATTTTAATTTTAATTTCAATTATTATTATTATTAATTTTAATTTTAATTTCGATTATTATTATCAATTTTAATTTTAATTTTAACTTTTTTTTAATTTCATTTTTAATTTCCTTTTTAATTTTATTTATTATTATTATTATTATTTTAATTTCAATTATTATTATTAATTTTAATTTTAATTTATTATTATTAATTTTAATTTTAATTTCAATTATTATTATTAATAATTTTAATTCTAATTTTTACTTTAATTATTATTATTATTAATTCTAATTTTAGTTTTAATTTTAATTATTATTATCATTAATTTTAATTTTACTTTTAATTATTATTATTATTAATTTTAATTTTAATATTAATTATTATCATTATTATTATTAATGTTAATTTTAGTTCTAATTATAATTATTATTAATTTTAATTTTGATTATTATTATTATTAATTTCAATATCACTTTTAATTATTATTAATTTTAATTTTAATTTTAATTTCAATTTTCATTATTATTATTATTATTTTAATTTTAACTTAAATTCTAATTATTATTATTATTAATTTTAATTTTAATTTAAATTTTAATTATCATTATTATCAATTTTGATCTTAATTTTAATTTTAATTTTTGTTATTAATTTTAATTTTAATTTTGATTGTTATTAATTTTATTAATTTTAATTTTTAATATTATTATTATCAATTTTAATTTTAATTATAATTATTATTATTAATAATAATTTTAATTATAATTTTAATTATTATTATTAATTTCAATTTTAATTTTAATTATTATTATTAATTTTAATTTTACTTTTAATTATCATTATCATCAATTATAATATTACTTTTCATTTTTATTATTATTAATTTTAATTTTAATTTTAATTTTAATTTAATTATTATTATCAATTTCAATGTTAACTTTAATTTTAATTATTATTATTATTAATTTTAATTTCAATTTTAATTATTATTATTATTAATTTTAGTTTGAATTTCAATTTTGATTATTATTATTAATTTTAATTTTAATATCAATTTTAATTTTAATATTAATTTTAATTTTCATTGTTATTGATTTCAATTTTAATTTTAATCTTAATTTTAATTTCGATTTTTATTATTATTTTTTTTTAATATTAATTTTAATTTTAATTTTGATTATTGTTATTATTAATTTTAGTTTTAATTTTATTTCTGGTTATTTTTATTGATAATTTTAATTTTAATTTTAATTATTATTAATTTTAATTTTAATTCTAATTTTAATTTTAATTATCATTATTATTAATTTCAATTATAATATTATTTATCACTAATATTATTAATTTTAATTTTAATTTTAATTCTAATTATTATTATTAATTTCAATTTAATTTTAATTATTATTATTAATTTTAATATTAATTATTATTATTAATTTTAATCTTAATTTTAATTATTATTATTAATTTTAATTTTAATTATTATCATTATTAATTTTAATTTCAATTTCGATTATTATTATTATTATTATTAATTTTAATTTTAATTTTAACTTTAATTTTGATTATTATTATTATTAATTTTAATTTCAGTTTTAATTATCATTATTATTAATTCTAATTTTAATTTTTATTATTATTATTATTATTAATATAAATTTTAATTTCAATTATTACTATTATCAATTTTCATTTTAATTCTAATTTTAATTTTAATTATTATTATTATTTTTATTGATTTTAATTTTAATTTTAATTTTAATTTTAATTATTATTATTATTATTATTATTATTATTATTATTATTATTTTTAATTATGATTATAATTTTAATTTTAATTTTAAATAATATTAATTTCAATTTTACTTTTAATTATTATCATCATTAATTTTAATTTTCATTTTCATTTTGATTATCAATTTTATTTTTAATTTGAATTTTAATTTTAATTATTATTATTAATTTTAATTCTTATTTCAATTATTATTAATATTTATTATTATTGATTTTCATTATTATCAATTTTTATATTAATAATTTTTATTAATATCAGTTTTTATTATTATTAGTTTTTATTATTATTAGTTTTTATTATTATTATTAATTTCAGTTTTAATTATTATTGTTATTAATTTTAATTCTAATTACAATTATTATTAATTTTAATTTCAATTTTTATTTTTATTTTGATTATTATTATTATTAATTCTAATTTTACTTTTAATCATTATTATTATTACTTTTAATTCCAACTTTAATTTTAATTTTACTTAATATTATTAATTTTAATTTTAATTATTATTATTATTAATTTTAATTTTAATTTTAATTTTAATTATTATTATCAATTTTTATTATTTTTAATTTTTATTATTAATTTTTGTTATTATAAATTTTTATTATTATTAATTTTAATTATTATTTTTATTAATTTTAATTTTAATTTTAATTATTATTATTATTATTATTAATTCTATTTTTAATTATTATTATTAATTTCAAATTTAGTTTTAATTTTAATTATTATTATTATCAATATTATATTTAATTTTAATTATTATTATTATTTTAATTTCAATTCTAATTATTATTATCAATTCTAATTTTAATTTTAATTATTTTTATTATTTTTATTTTTATTTTAATCATTATTATTAATTTTAATTTCAATTTTAATTTTGATTATTATTATCATTTTTATTATTAACTTTAATTCTAATTTTAATTTTAATTTCAATAGTTATTATTATTAATTTTAATTATAATTATTATTATTATCAATTTTAATTTTAGTTTTAATTTTAATTATTATCAATTATTTTAATTTCAATTGTAATCATTGTCAATTTTTATTTTTAATTTTTATTAATATTAATTTTTATTAATATTAATTTTAATTAATTATTAATTTTTTTATTATTAGTTTTTATTTTTATTAGTTTTCATTATTATTACTAATATCAATTTTAATATTAATTTCAATTATTATTATTATTAATTTTAATTTTAATTTTGATTAATATTATTATTAATTTTAATTTTGATTTTAATTTTAATTTTAATTTTAATTTCAATTATTATTATTATTTAATTTTAATTTTAATTTCAATTATTATTATTATTAATTTTAATTTTAATTTCAATTATTATTATTAATTTTAATTTTAATTTCAATTATAATTTTTATTATTTTTAATTTTAATTTTAATTTTATTTTTCATTTCATTTTAAATTTTGATTATTATTATTATTATTTTAATTTTAATTTTAATTATTATTATTATTAATTTTAATTTTAATTATTATTATTATTATTATTAATTTTAATTTTAATTTTAATTTATTATTATTAATTTTAACTTTAATTTCAATTATTATCATTAATAATTGTAATTTTAAATTTAACTTTAATTATTATTATTATTAATTTAATTTTTAGTTTGTTTTAATTATTATTATCATTAATTTTAATTTCACTTTTAATTATTATCATTATTAATTTTAATTTAAATTTTAATTATTATTATTATTATTAATTTTAATTTTAGTTTAAATATTAATTATTATTATTATTAATTTTAATTTTAATTTCAATTTTAATAAATATCATCGATTTTAATTTTTATTATTATTATTAATGTTATTTTTAATTTTAATTATCATTATTATTAATTTTAGTTTTAATTATTAATATTTATAATTTATATTAATTTCAATTTTAATTATTATTTTTAATTTTAGTTTTAATTATTGTTAATTTTAATTCTAATTATTATTATTAATAATTTTAATTTTGATTATTATTATTATTAATTTTAATTTTGATTTTAATGTATTATTATCAATTTAAATTTTGATCATTATTATTATTATTAATTTTAATTTTAATTTTAATTATCATTATTATATATTTCATTTTTAATTATTATTATTAATAATTAATATCAATTTGAATTTTAATTATTATTATTTTCAATTTTAGTTTTAATTATTTCTAATTTTAATTTAAATTATTATTATTATTTTTAATTTTAATTTTAATTTTAATTATTATTATTATTCATTTTGATTTTAATTTTAATTATTATTATTATTATTTTAATTTTAATTTCAATTATTATTATTATTACTTTTATTATTAATATTAATTTTAATTTTAATTTTAATTATTATTATTATAAATTTTAATTTTAATTTTACCTATTATTATCATAAATTTTAATTTTAATTTTAATTATTATTATAATTAATTTTAAATTTAATTATAATTAATTTTAACTTTAATTTTAATTATTATTATTATTAATTTTAATTTTAATTTTAATTCTAATTATTATTATTTTAATTATTGTTATTAATTTTAATTTTAATTTAAATTTTTATTAATTTTAATTTTAATTATTATTATTAATTTTAATTTTACTTTTAATTATTATTATTTTTAATTTTGATTTTACTTTTAATTTATATTATTATTAATTTTAATTTTAATTTTAATTTTAATTTTCATTATTATTATTAATTTTAATTTTAACTTTAACTTTAATTTTATTTATTATTATTATTAATTTTAATTTAAATTTTAATTATTATTATTATTAATTTCTATCTTAATTTTAATTTCAATTATTATTAATTTTAATTTTAATTTTGATTATTATTAATTTAAATTTTAATTTCAATTATTATTATTATTATTATTAATTTCAATTTAAATTTAAATTTAAATTATTATTATTATTATATTGATTTTAATTTTCATTTTAATTAACATTATTATTAATTTTAATTATGATTTTAATTTTAATTATTATTATTATTATCAATTTTAATTTTAATTTTAATTATTATTATTTCTTTAATTTTAATTTTAATGATTATTATTAATCTTAATTCTAATTTCAATTATCATTGTTATTAATTTTAATTTTAATTGTTATTATTAATTTAAATTTTAATTCTAATATTAATTTTAATTTATTATTATTATTATTTTTAATTTTAATTTTAATTATTAGTGATAATAATTTTAATTTTAATTTTGATTATTTTTATCATTAATTTAAATTTAAATTTTAATTATTATTATTATTATTAATTTTAATGCTAATTATTATTATTATTATTAATTTTAATTTTAATTTTAATTTATTATTATCATATTTAATTTTAATTTAAAGTTTAATTATTATTATTATTAATTATTATCATTATTAATTCTAATTTTAATTATCATTATTATTCTTAATTTTAATTATTATTATTTATTTTAATTTTATTCTTAATTATTATTATTATTAATTTCAATTTTAAATTCAATATTATTATTATTAATATTTAATTATTAATTTTAATTTTAATTTTAATTATCATTATTAATTTTGAATTCAATTATTAATAATTACAATTTTAATTATAATTATAATTTTAATTATTATTATTATTAATTTTATTTCTAATTTCAATTTTAATTATTTTTATTATTATTATTGATTTTAATTTTAATTTCAATTATTATTATTGTTAATTTTAATTTCAATTTTAATTTCAATTATTATTGTTATTAATTTCAATTTTAATTTCAATTATCAAAATTAATTTTAATTTTAATTTTTAATTTCATTTTTAATTTTAATTAATATTATTATAATTATGAATTTTAATTTCAATTTTAATTATTATTATTATCAATTTTAATTTTAATTTTAATTTATTATTATTAATTTTAACTTTAATTTCAATTATTATTATTAATAATTTCAATTTTAATTTTAATTTCAATTTTAACTTTAGTTATTATTATTATTAATTTTAATTTTAATTTTAATTTTAATTCTAATTATTATCATTAATTTTACTTCTAATTATTATCATTATTAATTTTAATTTTAATTATCATTATTATTATTTTTTATTAATTTCAATTTAAATTTTAATTTTAATTAATATTATAAATTGTAATTTTAATTTTTAATATTATTATTAATCTTACTTTTAATTTTAATTATCATTATTACTAATTTTAATTTAAAATTTAATTATTATTATTATTAATTTTGATTTTAATTATTATTATTATTAATTTTAATATTAATTTTAATTATTATTTTTATTCATTTTAATTTTAGTTATTATAATTATTAATTTTAATTTTAATTATTATTATTATTAATTTTAATTTTAATTTTAATTATCATTATTATCATTATTATCAATTTTAATTTTAATTATTATTATTAACCCTGGGTTAATAATTTATACTAATTTCAATTTTAATTATCATTATTTTTAATTTTAGTTTTAATTATTTTTTATTTTAATCTTAATTTTAATTATTATTATTATTAATTTTAGTTTTGATTTTAATTATTATTATTAATAATTGTAATTTTAATTTTAATTATTATTATTATCAATTTTAATTTTAATTATTAATATTATTATTAATTTTAATTTTAATTATTATTATTAATAATTTATAATAATTTAAATTTTAATTATTATTATTTTTAATTTTAGTATTTATTATTTTTAATTTTAATTATTATTATTATTGATTTTAATTTAAATTTTAATTATTATTAATATTAATTTTAATTTCAATTTTGATTATTATTGTTATTAATTTCCCTTTCAATTTCAATTATTATTAATATTACTTTTAATTTTAATCTTAATTTTAATTTTAATTATTATTATTATTAATTTTATTAAATTTAATATTAATTTAAATTGTATTTATTATTAATTTCAATTTCAATTTCAATTTCAATTTCAATTTTAATTTTAATTTTAATTATTATTATTATTATTATTATTATTAATTTTACTTTCAATTTAAATTTTAATTTTGATTATTATTATTATTATTATTATTATTATTAGCATTATTATTATTAATATTATTATTAATTTTAATTTTAACTTTAATTAGTATTATTATTATTAATTTTAATTTTAATTTTAATTATTATTATTAATCTTAATTTTAATTTTAATTACTATCATTATTGATTTTAATTTTAAGTTTAATTATTATTATTAATATGAATTTTAATTTTAATTTTAATTATTATCATTATTGATAATCATTTTAATTTTAATTTTAATTATTATTATCAATTTCAATTTTAATTATTATTATTATTAATATTAAATTTTATTTCAATTATTATAAATAATTTTAATTTCAATTTTAATTATTATTACCATTAATTTTAATTTCAATTTCAATTATTATTAATTTTAATTCTAATTCTAATTTTGATTATCATTATTATTAATTTTAATTTTAATTTTAATTATTATCATTATTAATTTATAATAATTTTAATTTTAATTTTAATTATTATTTTTAATTTTAATTTTAATTTTAATTTTAATTTTAATTATTACTATTTTTTATTTTAATTTTAATTTTAATTTTAATTTTAATTTTAATTTTAATTATTATTATTATTAATTTTAATTTTAATTATTATTATTGTTAATTTTAATTTTGATTATTATTATTAATTTCAATTTCAAGTTTAATTATTTTTAATCTTAATTTTAATTTTAATTATTATTATTATTCTTAATTTTAATTTTAATTTTCATTTTAATTATTATTATTATTATTGATTTTAATTCTAATTATTATTATTATTAATTTTAATTTTTTTTTTATTATTATTATTAATTTTAATTTTTTTATTATTATTATTAATTTTAATTTTAATTTTAATTTTAATTTTAATGTTAATTATTATTATTATTATTATGATTATTATTATTTTTAATTTAAATTTCAATTTTAATTATTATTATTAATCTTGATTTTAATTACTATCATTATTGATTTTAATTTTAAGTTTAATTATTATTATTAATATGAATTTTATTTTCATTATAAAATTTAATTTTAATTTTAATTATTATTATTAATTACTTTTTTAATTTTAATTTTAATTTTAATTAATATTATTAATTTTTATTTTAATTATTATTATTATTAATTCTAATTTTAATTATTATTATTATTAATCTTATTTTTGTTTGATTTTAATTTTAATTATTATTATTATTAATCTTATTTTTGTTTAATTTTAATTTTAATTATTATTAATATTGATTGTAATTTCAATTATTTTCATTATTAGTTTTAATTTTAATTTTAATTATCATTTTTATTAGTTATAATTTTAATTCTAATAATCATTATTATTAATTTTAATGTTAATTTCAATTATTATTATTATTAATTTCAGTTTTAATTTTAATTATTATTATTTTTAATTTTAATTTTAATTTTAATTTTGATTATTTTCAATTTTAATTTTAATTCTAATTATTATTATTATTATTAATTCTAATTTTTATTATTATTATTATTAATTTTAATTTTGATTTTGATTATTATTATAATTAAATTTTAATTTTAATTATTATTATTATTTTAATTTTATTTATTATAATTATTAATATTAATTTTAATTATTATTATTAATAATTTTAATTTTAATTTTAATTTTAATTATTATTATTATTAATTTTATTAATTTTGATATTAATTTGAATTTTATTTATTATCAATTTTAAATTTAATTTTAATTTTAATTCTACTTATTATTATTTTTATTATTATTATTATTAGTATTATTATTATTATTATTATTATTATTATTATTACTATCATCATTATTATTATTATTATTAATTTCAATTTTAATACTAATTTTAATTTTAATTTTAATTATTATTATTACTATTATTATTATTATTAATTTTAATTTTAATTTTAATTTTAATTATTATTATTATTATTATTAAACTCAATTTTATTTTTAATTACTATCATTATTCATTTTGATTTTAAGTTTAATTATTTTTAATAATATTAATTTTAATTTTAATTCTAATTATTATCATTATTAATAATCACATTAATTTTAATTTTAATTATTATTATCAATTTCAATTTTAATTTTAATTATTATTATTAATTTTAATTTTAATTTTAATTATTATTATTGATTTTAATTTCAATTATTATTAATTTTCATTTTTATTTTAATTTTGATTATCAATATTATTCATCTTAATTTTAATTATTATTATCATTATTAATTTATTCTAATTTTTATTTTTATTTTAATTATTATTATTTTTAATTTTAATTTTAATTATTATTATTTTTAATTTTAATTTTAATTATTATTATTTTTAATTTTAATTTGAATTATTATTATTTTCAATTTTAATTTGAATAATTATTATTTATAATTGTTTTTAGTTTTAATTTAAATTTTAATATTAATTATTATTATTAATTTTTATTTTTATTTTATTTATTATTATTATTGATTTTAATTTTTATTATTATTCTTATTAATTTCAATTTTATATTTAATTATTATTATTATTATTATTTTATATTTATTTTAATTATTATTATTATTATTTTTAATTTTAATTATTATTATTATTATTGATTTTAATTTTAATTTTAATTATTATTATTATTAATTTTATTTCTAATTTTTATTATTATTAATTTCATTTTAATTTTAATTATTATTATTATTTTTAATTTTAATTTTAACTTTTATATTAATTTTAATTATTATTATTATTAATTTTAATTTTAATTATAATTATTAATTTTAATTTTATTTTTAATTATTAATTTTAATTTTATTTTTAATTATTATTATTATTGATTTTAATTTTAATTTCAATTATTATAATTATTAATTAATATTTTTATTTTAATTTTTTTTAATAATTTTAATTTTAATTATTATTAATTATAATTTTATTTTTAATTTTAATTTTAATTATTATTATTATTAATTTTAATTCAATTTTTAATTTTAATTTCAATTTTAATTATTATTATTATTAATTTTAATTTCTAATTTTAATTTTAATTTCAATTTTATTTATTATTGTGAATTTTAATTTTAATATTAATTTTATTTTGATAATTATTTTTAATTTTATTATTATTATTATTAATTTCAATTTTAATTTCAATTTAAATTATTATTATTATTAATTTTAATTTCAATTATTATCATTAATAATTTTAATTTTAATTTTAATATTTTTTTAATTTCATTTTTAATTTCAATTATTATTATCATTTTTATTATTATTAATTCTAATTTTAATTTTAATTATTATCATTATTAATTTTACTTTTAATTTTAATCTATTATTATTAATTTATTATTATTAATTTTAATTATTATTATTAATAATTTTAATTTTAATTTGAATTATTATTATTAATTTTAATTTTAATTTCAATTATCATTATTATTAATTTTAATTTTAATTTTAATTTTATTTTTAATTTCATTTTTAATTTCATTTTTAATTTCAATTATTATTATCATTATTATCATTATTATTATTATTATTATTAATTTAAATTTTAATTTAATTATTATTATTATTAATTTTAAATTTAATATTTATTCATTATTATTAATTTTAACTTTACTTTTAATTATTATTATTATCAATTTTAATTTTAATTCTAATTATTATTATTATTAATTTCAATTTTAATTTCAATACTAAATATTTTTTCTAATTTTAATTTTAATTATCATTATTATTATTAATTTTAATTTTCTTTTAATTATTATTATTAATTTTATTTTTATTTTAATGAATTATAATTATTAATTTTAATTTTAATTTATTTTAATTCTAATTTTAATTTTAATTATTATTATTATTAATTCTAATTTTAATTTTAATTATTATTATTATTTTTAATTCTAATGTTAATTTTAATTTTAATTATAATTATTATTTATTTTAATTTTAATTTTAATTGTTATTATTATTAATCTTAATTATTATTATTATTATTAATTTTTATTTTAATTATTATTATAATTAATTTCAATTTTAATTATTATTTTAATTTTAATTTTACTTTTAATTATTATTATCATTACTTCAATATTGATTTCAATTTTAATATTAATTATTATTATTATTAATTTCAATTTTAGTTACAATTTTAATTATTATAATTATTCATTTTAATTTTGATTTCAATTTTAATTATTATTATTAATTTTTATTATAATATTTTATTATTGATTTTTATTATTATTATTATTAATTTAAATTTTAATTTTAATTATTATTATTGTTATTATTATTATTATTAATTTTAATTTTTATTATTATCATTATTAATTCAAATTAAAATTTTAATTTAACTTTTAATATTAATTATTATGATTACTAATTTTAATTTTAATTTCTATTATTAATTTTAATTTTAATTTTATTTATTATTTTTGCTGATTTTAATTTTAAATTTAATTTTAATTATTATTATTATTAATTTCAATTTTAATTTCAATTCTAATTATTATTATTATTAATTTTAATTTTAATTTCAATTTCAATTAATATTATTATTAATTTTAATTTTACTTTTAATTATTATTATTAATTTTAATTACAATTTTAATTATTATTATTATTATCAATTTTTCAGTTTAATTTTAATTTTAATTATTATTATTAATAATTTTAATTTTAATTTTAATTATTATTATTATTAATTTTATTAATTTTGATATCAATTTAAATTTTATTTATTATCAATTTTAATTTTAATTCTACTTATTATTATTTTTATTATTATTATTATTATTATTATTATTATTACTATTATTATTATTATTAATTTCAATTTTAATTCTAATTTTAATTTTAATTATTATTATTACTATTATTATTATTATTAATTTTAATTTTAATTTTAATTTTAATTTTAATTATTATTATTATCATTAAATTCAATTTTAATTTTATTTACTATCATTATTCATTTTATTTTTAAGTTTAATTATTATTATTAATATTAATTTTAATTTTAATTCTAATTATTATCATTATTAATAATCATATTAATTATTTTAATTATTATTATCAATTTCAATTTTAATTTTAATTATTATTATTATTAATTTTAATTTTAATTATTATTATTGATTTTAATTTATTTATTATTAATTTTCATTTTTATTTTAATTTTGATTATCAATATTATTCATCTTAATTTTAATTATTATTATCATTATTAATTTATTCTAATTTTAATTTTTATTTCAATTATTATTATTTTTAATTTTAATTTTAATTATTATTATTTTTAATTCTAATTTGAATTATTATTATTTTTAATTATTTTTAGTTTTAATTTAAATTTTAATATTAATTATTATTATTAATTTTTATTTTTATTTTATTTATTATTATTATTGATTTTAATTTTTATTATTATTATTATTAATTTTAATTATATTTTTAATTATTATTATTATTATTATTTTATATTTATTTCAATTATTATTATCATTATTTTTAATTTTTATTATTATTATTATTATTATTAATTTTAATTTTAATTTTAATTTTAATTATTATTATTATTAATTTTATTTCTAATTTTTATTATTATTAATTTCATTCTAATTTTAATTATTATTATTAATAATTTTAATCTTAATTTTAATTTTTATATCAATTTTAATTATTATTATTATTAATTTTAATTTTAATTATAATTATTAATTTTAACTTTATTATTAATTATTAATATTATTGATTTTAATTTTAATTTCAATTCTTATCATTATTAATTATTAACTTTAATTTTAATTATTTTTAATAATTTTAATTTTAATTATTATTAATTATAATTTTAATTTTAATTTTAATTTTAATTTTAATTTTAATTATTATTATTATTAATTTTAATTCAATTTTTAATTTTAATTTCAATTTTAATTATTATTATTATTAATTTTAATTTTTAATTTTAATTTTAATTTCAATTTTAATTATTATTATTGTGAATTTTAATTTTAATATTAATTTTATTTTTAATATTATTTTTAATTTTATTATCATTATTAATTTCAATTTTAATTTTAATGTAAATTATTTTTATTAATAATTTTAATTTCAATTATTATCATTATTAATTTTAATTTTAATTTTAATATTTCTTTTTTAATTTCATTTTTAATTTTAATTATTATCATTTCTATTATTATTAATTTTAATTTTAATTTTAATTAATATTATTATTAATTTTATTTTTAATTTTAATCTATTATTATTAATTAATTATTATTAATTTTAATTATTATTATTAATAATTTTAATTTTAATTTTAATTATTATTATTAATTAAAATTTTAATTTCAATTATCATTATTATTAATTTTAATTTTAATTTTAATTTTATTCTTAATTTCATTTTTAATTTTAATTATTATTATTATTATTATCATTATTATTATTATTATTATTATTATTAATTTGAATTTTAATTTAATTATTATTATTATTAATTTTAATTTTAATATTTATTCATTATTAATAATTTTAACTTTAGTTTTAATTATTATTATTAATTTCAATTTTAATTTCAATACTAAATATTTTTTTTAATTTTAATTCTAATTATCATTATTATTATTAATTTTAATTTTCTTTTAATTATTATTATTAATTTTTATTTTATTTTAATGAATTATAATTATTAATTTTAATTTTAATTTATTTTAATTTTAATTTTAATTTTAATTATTATTATTATTAATTCTAATTTTAATTTTAATTATTATTATTATTATTAATTCTAATGTTAATTTTAATTTTAATTATAATTATTATTTATTTTAATTTTAATTTTAATTTTTATTATTATTAATTTTAATTATTATTATTATTATTATTATTATTATTATTATTATTATTATTATTATTATTAATTTTTATTTTAATTATTATTATAATTAATTTCAATTTTAATTATTATTTTAATTTTAATTTTACTTTTAATTATTATTATCATTACTTCAATATTGATTTCAATTTTAATTATTATTATTATTAATTTCAATTTTAGTTACAATTTTAATTATTATTATTATTCATTTTAATTTTGATTTCAATTTTAATTATTATTATTAATTTTTATTATTATAATTTTATATTATTAATTTTTATTATTATTATTATTAATTCAAATTTTAATTTTAATTATTATTATTATTATTATTAATTTTAATTTTAATTATTATCATTATTAATTTAAATTAAAATTTTAATTTAACTTTTAATATTAATTATTATGATTACTAATTTTAATTTTAATTACTATTATTAATTTTAATTTTAATTTTAATTATTATTATTACTGATTTTAATTTTAAATTTAATTTTAATTATTATTATTATTAATTTCAATTTTAATTTCAATTCTAATTATTATTATTATTAATTTCAATTCTGATTATTATTATTATTAATTTATATTTTAATTTTAATTTCAATTATTATTATTATTAATTTTAATTTTACTTTTAATTATTATTATTAATTTTAATTTCAATTTTAATTATTATTATTATTATCAATTTTAATTTTAATTTTAATTATTATTATTAATAATTTTAATTTTAATTTTAATTTTAATTATTATTATTATTAATTTTATTAATTTTGATATCAATTTAAATTTTATTTATTATCAATTTTAAATTTAATTTTAATTTTAATTCTACTTATTATTATTATTATTATTATTATTATTATTATTATTATTATTATTATTATTATTATTATTAATTTCAATTTTAATTCTAATTTTAATTTTAATTATTATTATTACTATTATTATTAATTTTAATTTTATTTTTAATTTTAATTTTAATTTTAATTATTATAATTATTATTAAATTCAATTTTAATTTTAATTACTATCATTATTCATTTCAATTTTAAGTTTAATTATTATTATTGATATTAATTTTAATTTTAATTCTAATTATTATCATTATTAATAATCACATTAATTTTAATTTTAATAATTATTATCAATTTCAATTTTAATTTTAATTATTATTTTTATTAATTTTAATTTTAATTATTATTATTGATCTTAATTTTAATTATTATTAATTTTCATTTTTATTTTAATTATTATTATTTTTAATTTTAATTTGAATTATTATTATTTTTAATTATTTTTGGTTTTAATTTAAATTTTAATATTAATTATTATTATTAATTTTTATTTTTATTTTATTTATTATTATTATTGATTTTAATTTTTATTATTATTATTATTAAATTTAATTTTATTTTTAATTATTATTATTATTATTATTATTTAATATTTATTTTAATTATTATTATTATTATTATTAATATTAATTATTATTATCATTATTATTATTAATTATTATTATTATTATTATTATTAATTTTAATTTTAATTTTATTTATTATTATCATTAATTTTATTTCTAATTTTTATTATTATTAATTTCATTTTAATTTTAATTATTATTATTATTATTATTAATAATTTAAATTTTAATTTTAATATTTATATTAATTTTAATTGTTATTATTATTAATTTTAATTTTAATTATAATTATTAATTTTAATTTTATTTTTAATTATTATTATTATTGATTTTAATTTTAATTTCAATTATTATCATTATTGATTATTAATTTTAATTTTGATTATTTTTAATAGTTTTGATTTTGATTATTATTTATTATAATTTTAATTTTAATTTTAATTTTAATTATTATTATTATTAATTTTAATTCAATTTTTAATTTTAATTTCAATTTTAATTATTATTATTATTAATTTTAATTTCTAATTTTAATTTTAGTTTCAATTTTAATTATTATTATTGTGAATTTTAATTTTAATATTAATCTTATTTTTAATATTATTTTGAATTTTATTATTATTATTAATTTCAATTTTAATTTTGATTTAAATTATTTTTATTATTAATTTTAATTTCAATTATTATCATTATTGATTTCAATTTTAATTTTAATATTTCTTTTTTAATTTCATTTTTAATTTTAATAATTATTATCATTTTTATTATTATTAATTTTAATTTTAATTTTAATTATTATTATTATTAATTTTATTTTTAATTTTAATCTATTATTATTAATTTTAATTATTATTATTAATAATTTTAATTTTAATTTTAATTATTATTATTAATTTTAATTTCAATTTCAATTATCATTATTATTAATTTTAATTTTAATTTTAGTATTATTTTTAATTTCAATTTTAATTTTAATTATTATTATTATTATCATTATTATTATTATTATTATTATTAATTTAAATTTTAATTTAAATTTTAATTTAATTATTATTATTATTAATTTTAATTTTAATTATTATTATTATTAATTCTAATTTTAATTTTAATTATTAATATTATTATTAATTCTAATGTTAATTTTAATTTTAATTATAATTATTATTTATTTTAATTTTAATTTTAATTTTAATTTTTATTATTATTAATTTTAATTATTATTATTATTATTATTAATTTTTATTTTAATTATTATTATAATTAATTTCAATTTTAATTATTATTTTAATTTTTATTTTAATTTTAATTTTACTTTTAATTATTATTATCATTACTTCAATATTGATTTCAATTTTAATTTTAATTATTATTATTATTAATTTCAATTTTAGTTACAATTTAAATTATTATAATTATTCATTTTAATTTTGATTTCAATTTTAATTATTATTATTAATTTTTATTATTATAATTTTTTATTATTAATTTTTATTATTATTATTATTATTATTAATTTTAATTTTAATTATTATCATTATTAATTCAAATTAAAATTTTAATTTAACTTTTAATATTAATTATTATAATTACTAATTTTAATTTTAATTACTATTATTAATTTTGATTTTAATTTTAATTATTATTATTGCTGATTTTAATTTTAAATTTAATTCTAATTATTATTATTATTAATTTCAATTTTAATTTCAATTCTAATTATTATTATTAATTTCAATTTTAATTTTAATTTCAATTATTATTATTATTAATTTTAATTTTACTTTTAATTATTATTATTGATTTTAATTTCAATTATAATAATTATTATTATTATCAATTTTAATTTTAATTTCAATTTTAATTATTATTATCAATAATTTTAATTTTAATTTTAATTATTAATTTTTTATTATTAATTTTTATTATTATTAATTTTTATTATTATTATTATGAATTTTAATTTTAATTTTAATTATTATTATTATTAATTTTAATTTCAATTTCAATTATTATTATTAATTTTAATTATTATTATTATTAATTTTGATTTTAATTTTAATTTTAATTATTATTATCATTAATTTTAATTTTAATTATAATTATCAATTTTAATTTTACTTTTAATTATTATTATTAATAATTTTAATTTTAATTTCAATTATTATTATTATTAATTATTAATTTTAATTTTAATTATTATTAATTGTAATTTTAATTCTAATTTTGATTTTAATTATTATTATTAATTTTAATTCTAATTTTAATTTTAATTTTAATTATTATTATTATTAATTTTAATTTTAATTTTAATTATTATTATTATTAATTTTAATTTTAATTTTAATTATTATTATTGTTACTTTTAATTTTAATTTTAATTTTATTTTTAATTTCATTTTTAAATTTAATTATTGTTATAATTAATTTTAATTTTGATTTTAATTTCAATTATTATTATTAATTTTAATTTCAATTATTATTATTATTATTAATTTCAATTTTAATTTCATTTTTTTAAATTATTGTTATTGTTAATTTTAACATTAATTTTAATTATCATTATTAAAAAATTTAATTTTAATTTTAATTATTTTAAATTTTAATTTTAATTATTATTATTTATTTTAATTTTAATTTTAATTTTAATTTTAATGTTAATGTTTAATATTATTATTATTTTTAAGTATAATATTATTTTAATTTCAATATTTATTATTATTTATTATTTTCAATTTTAATATTAATTATTATTATTAATTTTCATTTTAATTATTATTATTATTATTAATTACAATTTTAATTATTATTATTATTATTATTAATTTTAATTTCAATTACAATTTCAATTATTATTTTTAATTTTAATTTCAATTATTATTATTAATTTTAGTTTTAATTATTATTATTAATTTTAATTTTAATTTTAATTATTATTAATTTAAATTTTAAATTTTAATTTAAATTATTATTAATTTAAATTTTAAATTTTAATTTTAATTATTATTATTATCAATTTTTATTTTAATAATTATTATTATTAATTTCAATTTTAATTTTAATTCTTATTATTATTATTTTTAATTTTAATTTCAATTATTATTATTATTATTGATTTTATTTCTAATTTTAATTATCATTATTATTATTATCAATTTTAATATTAATTAATAATATTATTATTAATTTTAATTTTAATTATTAATATTATTGATTTTAATTTTAATTATTATTATTAATAATTTTAATTTTAATTATTATCATTATCATTATTAATCTTATTTTTGTTTAATTTTAATTTTAATTATTATTAATAATGATTTCAATTTCAATTATTTTCATTATTAGTTTTGATTTTAATTTTAATTATCATTGTTATTAGTTTTAATTTTAATTTTAATTATCATTACTATTAATTTTAATGTTAATTTCAATTATTATCATTATTAATTTCAGTTTTAATTTTAATTATTATTATTTTTAATTTTAATTTTAATTTTAATTTTGATTATTTTCAATTTTGATTTTAATTTCAATTATTATTATTTTTATTATTAATTTTAGTTTTTATTATTATTATTATTAATTTTAATTTTGATTTTAATCATCATTATAATTTAATTTTAATTTTAATTATTAGTATCATTAATTTTAATTTAAATTATTATTATTATTATTTTAATTTTATTTATTATAATTATTAATTTTAATTTTGATTATTATTATTAATAATTTTAATTTTAATTTTAATTTTAAATATTATTATTATCAATTTTATTAATTTTGATATTAATTTAAATTTTATTTATTATCAATTTTAAATTTAATTTTAATTTAAATTCTACTTATTTTTATTATTATTATTATTATTATTATTATTATTACTATTATTATTATTATTAATTTCAATTTTAATTCTAATTTTAATTTTAATTTTAATTTTAATTATTATTATTATTACTATTATTATTATTATTAATCTTAATTTTAATTTTAATTTTAATTTTAATTGTTATTATTATTTTAAATTCAATTTTAATTTTAAGTACTATCATTATTCATTTTAATTTTAAGTTTAAGTTTAATTATTATTATTAATTTTAATTTTAATTTTAATTATTATCATTATTAATAATCACATTAATTTTAATAATCACATTAATTTTAATTTTAATTATTATTATCAATTTCAATTTTATTTTAATTATTATTATTATTAATTTTAATTTTAATTATTATTATTGATTTTAATTTTAATTATTATTAATTTTCATTTTTATTTTAATTTTGATTATCAATATTATTCATCTTAATTTCAATTATTTTTATCATTATTAATTTATTCTAGTTTTTATTTTAATTTTAATTATTATCATTTTTAATTTTAATTTTAATTATTATTATTTTTAATTTTAATTTGAATTATTATTATTTTTAATTATTTTTAGTTTTAATTTAAATTTTAATATTAATTATTATTATTAATTTTTATTTCTATTTTATTTATTATTATTATTGAATTTAATTTTTATTATTATTATCATTAATTTTAATTTTATTTTTAATTATTATTATTATTATTAATTTTAATATAATTTCAGTTATTATTAGTAATTCTAATTTTAATTTTAATAATTATTATTAATCTTAATTTTAATTTTCAATTTAATTATTATTATTATTAATTTTAATTCTAATTATTATTATTATTATTTTAACTTTAATTATTATTATTATTAATTTTAATTTTTATCTTAATTTTAATTCTAATTATTATTACTAATTTTAATTTTAATTTCAGTTTCAATTTTATTATTATTATTATTATTATTATTATTATTATTATTATTATTATTATTATTATTATTATTAATTTTAATATTAATTATTATTATTATCAATTCTAATTTTAATTTTGATTTTAATTTTAATTATTTTTAATTTTAATTTTAACTTTAATTTTAATTTCAATTTTATTTAAATTTTAATTTTGATTTTTTTGTTATTATTATTATTTTATTTATTATTATTATTATTATTATTATTATTATTATTATTATTATTATTATTATTATTATTATTATTATTATTATTATTATTATTTGAATTTTAATTATTATTATTCATTAATTTTAATTTTAATTTTAATTATTATTATTAATAATTTTAATTTTAATTTTAATCTTAATTTTAATTATTATTATTATTATTATTAATTTCAATTTTAATTTTAATTTTAATATTTTATTTATTATTATTATTTTGAATTTAATTTCAATTTTAATTATTATTTTTATTATTACTATCATTAATCTTAATTTTAATTTCAATTATTATGATTATTATTATTAATTTTAATTTTAATTTTATTTTTAATTTCAATATTTATTAATATAATTTCAATTTTAATTTTAATATTAATTATTTTTATTATTAATTTTAATTTTACTTCTAATTATTATCATTATTAATTTTAATTTTAATATTAATTATTATTATTATTAATTTTAATTTTAATTTTAATTTTGATCATTATTATTATTAATTTTAATTTTTATTTTAATTTTGATTAATATAATCAATTTTAATTTTAATTTAAATTTTTATTATTATTATTATTATTCTTAATTTTAATTATCATTATTGAATTTGATTTTAATTTTAATTATTATTATTATTAATTTTAATTTTATTTATTATTATTAATTTTAATTTTATTTATTATTATTATTATTATTAATTTTAATTTCATTTTAATTATCATTATTATTAATTTAAATTTTCATTATTAATAATTTATATTAATTTTAATTTTAATTATTATTAATTTCAATTTTAATTTTATTTATTATTATCAATTTTAATTTTAATTTTAATTATTATTATTATTATTATCATTATTATTATTATTACTAATTTTAATTTTAATTTTAATTCATTATTAATATTATTTTTATTATTACTATTAACTTTAATTATTATTATTAATTCAAATTTTAATTATTATCATTATTAATATTAATTTTAGTTATTATTTTTATTAATTTTAATTTTAATTTTAATTATTATTATTATTATTAATTTCAATTTTAATTATTATTATTAATAATTATTTTAATTTTAATTTTAATTATTAATATCAATTTTAATTTTGATTTTAATTATTATTATTAATTTTAATTTTAATTTTAATTATTATTAATTTTAATTTTAATTATTATTATTATTATTATTAATTTTAATTTTAATTATCATTATTATTAATTTTAATTTCAATTTGAATTATCATTATTATTAATTTTAATTTTAATTATGATCATTATTATTAATTTATAATAATTTTAATTTTAATTTTAATTATTATTATTTTTAATTTATATTTCAATTTTAATTATTATTATTTTTAATTTTAATTTTAATTTTAATTTTTATTATTTTTTATTATTTTTTATTATTTTTAATCTCAATTATTATTATTTTTAATTTTAATTTTAATTATTTTTAATTTTGATTTTCATTTTAATTATTATTATTATTATTTTAATTTTCATTTTGATTATTATTATTATTAATTTCAATTTTAATTTTAATTATTATTATTATTAATTTTGATCCTAATTTCAATTTTTATTATTATTAATTTTAATATTGATTATTATTATTTTTAATTTTAATTTTGATTTAATATCAGTTATTTTTAATATCAATTTAAACTTTAATTTTAACTATTTTTATCAATCTTAATTTTAATCTTTATTATTATTATAAATTTAAATTCTAATTATCATTATTATTAATTTAATTTTAATTTCAATTATAATTATTATTATTAATTTTAATGTTAACTTTAATTTTAATAATAATCATTATTATTATTAATTCTAATTTCAATTTTAATTATTATTATTATTAATTTCAATTTTAATTTCAATTATTATTATTATTATTAATTTTAATATTAATTTTAGTTATTATTATTATTAATTTTGATTTTGATTATTATTATTTTTAA
>NC_090728.1:155174676-155179676 GCF_036898095.1 Palaemon carinicauda
TAATTTAATTTTAATTATTATTATTATTATTAATTTTAATTCTAATTTAATTTTAATTATTATTTTTAATAATTTTAATTTTAATTATTATTATTACTTTTAATTTCAATTTTAATTATTATCATTATTAATTATAATATTAATTTTAATTATTAGTATTATTAATTTTAATTTAATTTTTTTTTAATTATTATTAGTATCAATAATTATTTTAATTTTAATTTTAATTATTATTATCAATTTTAATCTTAATTATTATTATTATTTTTAATTTCAATTTTAATTATTATTAATTTAAATTTTATTTCTAATTATTATTATTATTAATTTTAATTTTAATTATTATTATTATTAATCTGAATTTTAATTTTAATTATCATTATTATCAATTTTAATTTTAATTATTATCATTATTTTAAATTTATATGAATTTTAATTTTAATTTTAATTATTATTATTTATAATTTTAATTTTAATTATTATTATTTTTTATTTTAATTTTAATTTTAATTTTATTTATTATTATTTTTAATTTCAGTTTTAATTTTAGTTTTTATTTTTATTAATTTTGATTTTGATTATTATTATTATTAATTTAAATTTTAATTGTAATTTCAATTATTTTTAATTTTAATATTAACTCTAATTTTAATTATTATTATTTATCTTAATTTCAATTTTAATTATTATTATTATTAATTTTGATTCTAATTATTATCAATTTTAATTTTAATTATTAGTATTATTAATTTTAATTTTAATTTTAATTATTATTAATATTAATCTTAATTTCGATTTTACTTTTAATTTTGATTATTATTATTAATTTAAATTTTAATTTTAATTATTATTATTATTAATTTTAATTTTAATTTTAATTGTTATTATTTATTTCATTTCTAATTTTAATTATTATTTTTATTAATTTTAATTTTAATTTTAATTATTATTATTCACATTAATTTTAATTCTAATTATTATTATTATTATTATTATTATTATTATTAATTTTAATTTTAATTATTATTATTATTAATTTTAATTCTAATTTTAATTTTAATTATTATTATTAATAATTTTAATTTCTATTTAAATTATTATTATCATTATTTTTTATTTCAATTTTAATTATTATTATTAATTATAATATTAATTTTAATTTTAATTTTAATTATTATTATTATTAATTTTAAATTTATTTTTAATTATTATTATTTTTAATTTTAATTTTAATTTTAATTATTATTATAATTATTCATTTTAATTTTTATTATTATTATCAAGGTTAATTTTAATTATTATTATTGTTATTAATTTTAATTTTAATTATTAATATTATTTTTAATTTTAATTTTAATTATTATTAATAATTTTAATTTTAATTCTAATTTAAATTATTATTATTATTAATTTTAATTTTAATTTTAATTATTAGTATTAATTTTAATTTTAATTTTAATTATTAGTATTAATTTTAATTTTAATTATCATTATTAATAATTTTAATTCTAATTTTAATTATTATTATTATTAATTTCAATTATAATTTCAATTATTATTATTATTAATTTTAATTCCAATTTTAATTATTATTATTATTAATTTTAATTCTAATTTTAATTATTATTATTAATATTATTAATTTTAATTTTAATTTTAATTATTATTATTTTTAATTCTAATTTTAATTATTATTATTATTAATTTTAATTTTAATTCTAATTTTAATTATTGTTATTAATTTTAATTTTAATTATCATTATGATTAATTTCAATTTTATTTTAATTATCATTATTATTAATTTTGATATTAATATTAATTATTATTAATTTTAATTTTAATTTTAATTATTATTATTATTATTATTTTAATTTTAATTATTATTATTTATTAATTTTAATTTTAATTTTAATCTTAATTTTAATTAATATTATTATTATCATCATTATTATTATTAATTTTGATTTTAATTTTAATAATTATGATTATGATTATTAATTTTAGTTTCAATTTTAATTTTATTTTCAATTTTAATTATTCTTAATATTAATTTTAATTTTAATTCTAATTTTAATTATTATTATTATTAATTTTAATTTTAATGTTAATTTTAATGATTATTATCATTATTTTCAATTTTACTTTTAATTATTATCATTATTAATTTTAATTTTATTTATTATAATTATTATTAATTTTAATTTTAATTTTAATTTTAATTATTATTATTATTAATTTTAATTTTAATTTTAATTAATATTATCAATTTTAATTTCAATTTTAATTTTTATTATTATTATTATTAATCTTAATTTTAACTTTAATTATTATTATTATTATTATTAATCTTAATTCTAATTTTAATTATTATTAATAAATTTAATTTTAATTTTAATTATTATTATTATTATTATTATTATTATTATTATTATTATTATTATTATTATTATTATTAATTTCAATTTTAATTATTATTATTATTATTAATTTTAATTTAAATTTTAATTATCATTATTATTAATTTCAATTTTAATTATTATTATTAATAATTTATATTGATTTTAAATTTAATTATTATTATTATTAATTTTAATTTTAATTATTATTAATTTTAATTTTGATTATTATTATTATTAAATTTAATTTCAACTTTAATTATTATTATTATTATTTTCAATTTTAATTTTAATTATTATTATCAATAATTTTAATTTTAATTTTAATCCTAATTTTAATTATTATTATTATTATTATTATTATTATTATTATTATAAATTTCAATTTCAATTTCAATTTTAATTATCATTATCATTAATCTTAATTTTAATTTTAATTTTAATTATTATTACTATTAATTTCAATTTTAGTTTTGATATTAATTATTATTATTATTGATTTTAATTTCAATTTTAATTATTATTATTATTACTATTAACTTTAGTTTTAATTTTAATTTTAATTATTATTAATGATAATTTTAATTTTAATTTAAATTTTAATTATAATTGTTATTAATTTTAATTTTAATTTTAATCTCAATTATTATTATCATTAATTTCAATTTTATCTTTTAATTATTATCATTATTAATATTAATTCTAATTATTATTATTATTAATTTTAACTTCAATTTTAATTATTATTATTATTAATTTTGATTTTAATTCTAATTGCAATTAATATTATCAATTTTAATTTTAATTTCAGTTTTTATTATTATTATTATCATTAATTTTGATTTTAATTTTAATTATTATTGTTAAATTCCATTTTAATTTTAATTTTAATTATTATTATTATTAATTTTATAATAATTATTATTATTATTATCATTATTATTATTAATTTTAATTTTAATTATCATTATTATTAATTTTAATTTTAATTATTATTATTAATAATTTATATTAATTTTAATTTTAATTATTATTAATTTTAATTTTAATTATAATTAATTTTAATTTTAACTTTTTAATTTTAACTTTAATTTTAATTTTAATTATTATTATTATTATTTTTAATTTTAATTTTAAATAATATTATTATTAATTTTAATTTTAATTATTATTATTACTATTATTTTTAAATTTAATTTTAATTTTAATTATTTTCAATTTTAATTTTAATTTCAATTTTAATTTCAATTTTAATTTCAATTTTTATAATTATTATTATTATTATTATTATTACTATTATTATTATTATTATTATTAATTTTAATTTTAATTTTCATTTTAATTTTAATTATTATTAATTTCAATTTTAATTTTAATTATTATTATTATTAATTTCAATTTTAATTTTAATTTTAATTTTGATTTTAATTTTAGTTTTAATTATTATTATTATTATTATTTTTAATTTTAATTTTAATTTTAATTTTAATTTTAATTATTATTATTATTATTATTATTAATTTTAGTTTTAATTTTATTTATTATTATTATTATTATTAATTTTAATTTTAATTTTAATCATAATTATTATTATTATTTATTTTAATTTTAACTTTAATCATTATTATTATTCATTTTAATTTTAATTTCAATTTTAATTTTAATTATTATTGTTATTACTTTTAATTTTAACTTTAATTATGATTAATAATAATTTTAATTTGAATTTGAATTTTAATTCTAATTTCAATTTTAATTTTAATGTTAACTATTATCATTATTAATTTTAATTTTAGTTATTATTATTATTATCAATTTTAATTTTAATTTTAATTATTATTATTATTATTGATTTTAATTTTAATTTTAATTATTACTATTATTATTATTATTATTATTATTATTATTATTATTATTATTATTATTATTATTATTAATTTTAATTTTAGTTCTTCTTATTATTATTAATTTTAATTTTAATTTTGATTATTATCATTATTATTAATTTTAATTTTAATTATTATTATTATTATTAATTTTAATTTTAATTTTGATTATTATTATTATTATTATTAATTTTTATTTTTATTATTATTATTTTTAATTTTTATTATTATTATTTTTAATTTTTATTTTAATTCTTATTATTATAATTATTCGTTTTATTTTTTATTTTTATTATTATTACTTTTAATTTTAATTTTTATTATTATTATTAGTTTTAATTTTAATTTTTATTATTATTATTAGTTTTAATTTTTATTTTTATTATTAGTTTTAATTTTTATTTTTATTATTATTAGTTTTAATTTTTATTTTTATTATTATTAGTTTTAATTTTAATTATTATTAATTTTAATTTTTATTCTTATTATTAATTTTAATTTTTATTATTATTATTATTAATTTTTATTTTTATTATTAATAATTATTACTTGCTAAGCTACAACACTAGTAGGAAAACCATGATTCTAGAAACCCAGGGACTCCAACAGGAAAAATAACCCAGTGAGAAAAGGAAACAAGGAAAAATTAAATATTTCAAGAACAGTAACAACATTGATATAAATATCTCCGAAACAAACTATAAAAACTTTAACAAA
>NC_090728.1:155184676-155199676 GCF_036898095.1 Palaemon carinicauda
TTCGTTGCTTCTCGTTTGAAGAGAATTAAAGAGTTCAGTCTTACGTGAGGTAGATATCTATTTCTATTGATCACAGTTTGTGTTGATTTTCATCAAATAACAAATCCATTGGGGTAATCTGAAGTGAGTTCTAACAATTGGGTTATCTGACTGGTTGAAAAGTTGGGTAAAACTCGCTGGTGAGTGAGGTAGATAGATGTCGCATCAGGTAAATTCTGATATGCAGTTAGCACTTTTATTTTGTTACTGTAGAAAAATCATATATATATATATATATATATATATATAAATTTATATACATATATATGTATATATATATATAAAATTTATATACATATATATGTATATATATATATATATATATATATATAATTTATATACATATATATATGTATATATATATAATATAATATATATGTATGTATATATATTTGTGTGTGGCTATGGTTGTGCGTGCAGTAATTAATGTCTATGGCAACCTTCTCATAGTTTAAATGAGAACTTCTCAGCATGTAGATAGGTGAAGTCATAGGTGAATTCCAAGAATATACCGAGATAGTCAGTTTCCAGGTCTCCACACTAAACTTAATAGACTACAGGAAAGGGAGTCAGTAACTTGAGGTCATAAATTCTTTCTAAAAAGTGGAAAAGTATCGCTTTTCTGTACCACGCTTTCTAATGTGGAAATGGTTGGGAGTAAAAAAAGTATATGGATTATATTTAAGGTTGTGTATGAATGTATGAGCAATCAAACAATGTGTATAGATGTATAAAACAGAATGCCATTATATATATTTCTAATAATTCCCCAGTACACGTTCTAATCGTCATTGATCATTAAAACATATATCATTATATTGTGCACTTATTACGTGCTAGTTTGCAGTAAATTTGATCCTGCTTCGGAGAACACCGTTTTCATATCCTATAAACAGCCTGTGCCACATTAAAAGGATTTATTGCTATCTTGTAATCATATCCTCCAAGCCTCTTACTCCATGAACAACATTGTCAGTAACTTATCCTTTTTAATCTCTCTATTGTCATCCATTACGCATTCTCTTTCAGTTCAATGATAGTCTGCTATTATATGTTTCCTCAATAAATGTTTTCTATCCATTAACTTCACCATGCTTTGATTACCATCATTCAAGAGGTCTGTGAAATATTCTGGTATAGAACATTAAACTGCAGACTGCCCTACTCACATACATCTCTGTTCTCCTTGAATCCTCAATTCCACTTATTCTTCGCAAAGATTTATCTTATGGGATCAAACTGTCAGAGAAACTGTTTGAATATCTATTTGAATATATAGGAAATTCGGTTTATGAACATTGTAATAAGACCCTTAAAGATTCATCATTTTGGAGTTACGATGAAAGATAAAAGAAAAGACAGTAGTGCAAGGTCTTGCCATAGTAAATTCCTTTCTATAGCTTTCTCTGTCTATAAATATTATTTATCTCTAAATACATTCTAAAATTGGTTGGGGACGTAGCCTTCATATCATATATCAGCTATATTTTATTTTCAACACTGAGGGTAGCAATCCATGTTCATCAATTTATTTATCTATGATATTAAGGCAATTAGAAAAAATGTCACCCAACGGGATGAATACAGAAATGCATGAAATCGTCTTATACGTTCGAAATCTCATTCGTCTTAAAAAAATTCTCAATTTTGATGATTTTCTAATTTTGATTTTATTTTTACGGAAACTATATAAAATTCAAGATACTTCAAGCTGTTATGGGGAGTGATGCAGTTCCAGATGAACTGGACTCGGGGATCAACAGTCTTCAAATACGGAACTTCTGAGGGAGCGAGTAAACTTCACGTCCTAGGCTGCGTTGCACAAATGTGGTCAGTTATGAAAGCTCCGCATAAACCTTTTGCAACCTTGGAAGCTTGAGCTGCATCGGAGAAAGAAGAAAAACTGCATCGATAGGAGTTCAGAAACTTTCATTGCAGAGAAAATTCAGGAGCCTCGAGACCACAATTTGTCATATGGAAAGACGCCGCTCCAAATGAAACTGAGTCAGAGTTCAAAGCAGATCACATATCAAATCTCTGCGGGAGCGAGTAAGCTTCACAAATTGCCCTGCTTTGAACAAGGGGAACCGACGTCAGTCTGGCTGCAAAGAATCAAATAGGATCTCCATGATATTACTAAAGCCTACTGGAAAATCATTTATGTATTTAAAAATGATCAAAATTTTTGTATTTATATTTCAAAGAATCTAAAGTTATCATTTACCAATTTTTGTTGAATGTTTCTCCGAATATCCAAATAATTTTGTATCAGATTTGCACCACCATAACCTATATATTAAAGTGTAATTCTAAAACTCAATTTAGTCCTGAAGAAGGGTTGCAAAGTGATCCGAAACACGTGTCGACACCAAACAATAAACGGAGAAAAGTAAACTTATTTCTGCTGTTATCCTGAAACCTATCTGCAGGACAGTTTGTCTGAAGAGAAACTATCTTCGATTTTTGGACGGCACTAAGACATTGTCTATTGTTTGCAAAAGTAGAGTTACTTGCCCAAGTACCATATATATATATATATATATATATATATATATATATATATATATATATATATATATATATATATATTATATATATTATATTATATATATATATATATATATATATATATATATATATATATATATATATATATATAGATAGATAGATAGATAGATAGATAGACAGATAGATAGATATAGATGTATATGTACATACATACATATATGCTTATATATATATATATATATATATATATATATATATATATATATATATATATATATATATACTGTATATATATGTATGTATGTATATATACATACACACACATACATATATATATATATATATATATATATATAGGTAGTAGGTTGGCCAGGGCACCAGCCACCCGTTGAGATACTACCGCTAGAGAGTTATGGGGTTTTTTGACTGGCCAGACAGTACTACATTGGATCCTCCTCTCTGGTTACGGTTCATTTTCCCTTTGCCTACATACACACTGAATAGTCTGGCATATTCTTTACATATTCTCCTCTATCCTCATACACCTGACAACACAGATTACCAAACAATTCTTCATCACCCAAGGGGTTACTGCACTGTAATTGTTCAGTGCCACTTTCCTCTTGGTAAGGGTAGAAGAGACTCTTTAGCTATGGTAAGCAGCTCTTCTAGGAGAAGGACACTCCAAAATCAAACCACTGTTCTCTAGTCTTGGGTAGTGCCATAGCCTCTGTACCATGGCCTTTCACTGTCTTGGGTTGGAGTTCTCTTGCTTGAGGGTACACTCGAGCACACTCTCCTATCTTATTTCTCTTCCTCTTGTTTTGTTAAAGTTTTTATAGTTTATATAGGAGATATTTATTGTTGTTACTCTTCTTAGAATATTTTATTTTCCTTTTTTCCTTTCCGCACTGAGCTATTTTCCCTGTTGGAGCCCCTGGGCTTATAGCATTCTGCTTTTCCAACTAGGGTTGTAGCTTAGTAAGTAATAATAATAATAATATATATATATTATATATATATATATATAAATATATATATATATATATATATATATATATATATATACAATCCTAGTTGACTTAGTTTTCTGAATCATATTTCCTATGTGAAACATTATTATAACAAAACTATAAATTGTATCGAATGTGTCTTAACATATAGTTTATGAAATTAACCAAAAATCAAGGCGAGAGAGAGAGAGAGAGAGAGAGAGAGAGAGAGAGAGAGAGAGAGAGAGAGAGAGAGAGAGAGAGAGAGAGAGAGAGAGAGAGGGGGGGTTTCAAGTAAAGGAGTATATTTTCAATTCTCTTGTCATTTCCTTTTTCTTTGATTCTTACATGTAATTTAACCTTAATCAATATTCCCAATATTTTAAACTGAAAACCATAAAGCTATACTTTGATGGACTTTAATGCCAACGATTCACATAATTTGTAAATAGTTATTCTTGCACTCGAAAGCGGTCATAAAAGAAAGACCCTTCAGTACTATTTACCATGAATGCAATTAGGATATTGTATAGTGAACTATGATTATATTATGCGAAAAAAAGAAATGACAAACAAACATTATCTTTTGGGTATGCTGAAATAAATGCATGTTAGAGTGGTAAATATATTTCTCATTCCTTCATGTGAGATTTCTTTAGTTGAAGTTCACGAAAGGAAACAATGATTACACTCAAATATGTTTTCTTTCTAGTATTTCGCAGTAGAAATACACGGAGGTGATTCAACAACCAGATTTCTCTCGGGCACGTTGAAATAGCATGTTAACATGACTCTAAATATTAAGATAGATTATAGATATGCACACATTCAACCATACCCATCCCATTCCACCTTCCTAACTTCAACACGCCAGTTGTGGTGTCCGAGTGTGCGTCTCAGGGTATCCCCTCTTATCAGGGTATGACTACTTCCCATCCAACTACAAGAACAGGGAAAGACCGGGTGACAATGCCACTGTGCGTTACCGAGATTTATATATATATATATATATATATATATATATATATATATATATATATATATATATATATATATATATATATATATATCGTCATCATCATCTCCTCCTATGCCTCCGTTACATTTCGTCAGTGGTCTCTATCTTGAGCTTTCAATTCAATAATTCTCCTTTCATCATCTACTTTGCGCTGCATAGTCCTCAGCTGTCTAGGCCTGGGTCTTCCATCTCTTCTATTTACTTGTAGAGCCCAGCTGAACGTTTGGTGAACTAATCTCTCTTGGGGAGTCCAAAGAGCATGCCCAAACCATTTCCTACCCCTCCTCATGATATCATCCACAAACGGCACTCGAGTAATCTCTCCTATAGTTTCATTTCTAACGATGTCCTGCCATTTAACTCCCAATATCCTTCTGAGGGCTTTGTTCTCAAATCTAGTAAATCTATTGGAGATTGTTTTATTGTGATACCATGACTCATGTCCGTAGAGTAACACATATCTCACTAAACTGAGTTAGTCCGATTTTTATATGCAATTTCAGGCGATTTGATTGCCAAATTTTAAATTTTACCTAACCTAGTCATTATCTGATTTGCTTTCTTCAATCGTTCACTAAATATGGGACAAAGCTTACTCTCAAAATTACCACTGGAAGAGTAAGCAATACTTGACGTACAATAGAAAAATAGACCTATATCCTTTAATAAAATTACATCTATTTTATATCTTTGGATACTCCCATTTCCTTAAAAGAATAATAGGTTCAAAGTAGATAATGCTTATTTATATGTGTATTTTTCTCCAATCACAAACATTTGACTTCCATCAATTTCTTATTCCATCTAAGCGATAACACACACGTGAAACAATTCGAGTGGAAAAGCTCTTGCTGAAGATCGTTTTACCAAAGCAGGTTATGTTTCCCAAGAGATGTTTTAACAATTTCTTAAGATACTTTCTCATCATGTGCGCCAAAAAATATTAGCGTGCATGACAAACAGATGAGGCATTGCTTCATCATATTTACAAGAGGTGTTGCTGGTAATATCCAAAACGAGGCTCCTTTGCATGCATTGGCCGTATCAGGTACTCTAATCGCCCTGAAAGCTTGTAACCGGAAGCCAGCAAAGGGTACGGCCTTCATAGTTTTTCTTATGATTGCAGTTATGGGATGTCCTGATTATATTTTTCGTACTTGTTTATATAATCATTAAAAGTTACTTTGTTATGTGCATTTCACAATCATGAACGTTGTTAAGATGTGATATTTACTAGAATTAATAAAGAGAATATAACGTTAAAGTTCTTTGTGTGATAACCTATTGTATTTTTCATATATCTATCAAATTATCTTGTATGGTTACCCAAATTTTACGATTATAATAATGACATTTTAAATTCTTTGAACACTGCTAAAATAACTAACCATAACTTAAGTGTGTATATAAGAATGTACAAAATAACAAAGCTGTTCTTGTTGAAATTTCAAGGGTAATAGATTGATACACATCCGGGTTGACTAAATACGAGTTTGATCAATATAGATTTCATTCATCATGAAAAAAATGTTCCTTTGTGTCACGTATTAATAGTTTGATAAGGTTTAACAAGTGAAACGTGAAAAAAGGCTGAAATATTGGATGTGCAAAGAGGAAAAGGTAATCATTTATTAAGTTGAAATCCGGGATCAGCGGTGAGTATGATGGGGATTCGATGTGTCTAAGATTGCCTTTGGCGTGTGGAGAAGTAGTTCCGTATTTCATTGATGAATATATAGATTTTTGAGGAATGATGTATATCTTTATGTGTTAATATTTCTAGTTAAAAAACATAAAGTATTGGTAAATATCGTCATTGTAATTTTAATCAGTTACATTTTAATATTATTACTATATCAGTTCACCAATTCTTAGAACCAAGGGCTATAGATTTAGTCATCTGAACTTTTGTTAATGGCAAATGCTTTATAGGTCATCTATGCTGTCGAATTATGTTGATGTATGCGAAGATTAAAGAGGTGAGATCTTCATTGCGTTGATGGGGCATGTGGGGATTGGTGATGGTGTTGGGGGGGGGTGTCGCTTACTTACTATGAATGTTCAGTTTCATATATATATATATATATATATATATATATATATATATATATATACGGATTTTGAGCGAAGCGAAAAATCTATTTTTTGGTGAGGTAGCCATGTCGTCCTGATGGAAGTTCCCAAAGGGTAGCTTCCTAGGGTATATTTGACTACAGTGATATTCCCAGAGAATTTTACATTAAGGTATCCAGAATGCTAGCTCCTGGAGCGAATATCCCTAAATAAATCTAACAGGGATATCGCATAATATCAGATGATGTATTCTTGACACGCCACATAGCTATCTTCACCCCGAACAGTATTAACGCTTCGAGGGGTTACAGTGACAAGAATCTAAAAACGAGAATGAAAAGAGGGCCGTTCATAAGGTATCTCTCCTATTCCGTTTCCAGTGTGTATCTGACGAAGACGGCAGCGCCATCTTTATTCCTTGTAGCGATACACGAGGTGCTACAGATACTGTATTATAGGGAGGGGTCAATAAGCCCTTTTTACAATAAAAGGAAGGGTGGGTCCATCAAGACGACATGGCTACCTCACCCAAAAATAGATTTTTCGCTTCACTCAAAATCCGTTTTTTGGGCTCAGGCCATGTCGTCCTGATGGGAATTTACCAGAGCATTATTGTATCTGTGGATTCTCAACCGGTGCCGTACCCTCAAGAAAGTATTTTCCTGGTCCGTCTAGACCTAAAGACCTATGATGTTACCGTCATACATCATTTCATCTAAGCATGAACTATGTTAGTGCTTCCTGCCCCTATGGGAAAGAGTCGTACTAGACTCTGGAAAAATTCTCGAGGAGTACATATTAACTATGGATGACAAAATGACAAGCTTGTATAGTAGTCTCGCCCAATACATTATAAAGCAAAGTTTGTATAAGAGTCACCAATGTCAGTATGAATTCCTGACATCTCCCCCAGTGTCTCTACTCTTATTAAACTATCGGATAACAGTTGTATCCGTATAGGAACAAATTTTGCATCTCTACCACCATCCCCTTAGGGTACAATGTTAATCCTTCCTAAGGAAGGGTTAAAGCGAGTGGATTTTTACTTGAAGAAAGGAACAATCTTAAAAGACATTCCATGTTAAAATTATCCATATTTTAAACTTAATGCTCAGTACATTTCTAATAAAATGAGTGTGGGCGAATAAGACGCAGGGTTCATTATGAACTAGTTTATTAAAATCTAATAAACATATATATCAGTCAACATTTATAAAATTTATAAAATGTGGACGATATCCATTAAAGCATAAAGAAAACAGTAAACAGAAAATATTGTTTTGTCTAAAAGGAAACAGATTTGCCACTTTAATCGAATTATAAATAATATTGATACTGTCTGTATTACTGTTTATTTACACTATTGTAAGAAACGCTTGGCACAAGTGTCCGTGTTATGCTTTTAGTTCACCAAAGTCAATGGAACAGTTCGTAAGGACACGTTAGTGGCCTATCACTCAGTGTTTAGTAACAGTCTGTGACTACACACCCACCCTCTTGATTAATCGTGCCAAATTAATTTCACTGTTTCTCGCAGATTTAAACAGCAGGTTTAAGAATTCTACCTGCTGCTACCACAGACCTCTTGAGTTGCTCCACTTGCTTCGCATAGTGCATAAAGAACACCTTGGATGACTACCATCTGGTGTACAAACGAAGATGTTCAAAGTCCTTATAATTAAGGAAATTTTATGGAAGAGGCAACTTTCCTCGGATCATGACTTGTGGGTGTACTGTCTGGATCCACTCTGCGAATAACATAGGTGAGTTTCGCCCTTAGTTGTTTCAGAGATAAATTTGAACCCGAGGTTTCTCCTCTGAACAGCTGTCCTCCCTTAAAGTCTGAAGTTCTATGAAGATAGACCTTTAGGCACTCCACTGGACATAGAGATGCATCTTCCTTCAGAGGGCAGATTCTCTAGGGACCCCACCTGTTGGTGGGTAGCTCGTTCTTGGTAAGAAACGTTGGGTCTGGAAATAGATTCAGCTCTCCCTCCAAGAACTGGACGTGGCCTTCCTCTCTAGAGAGAGCCACTATTTCACTAACTCTGGCCCCCAAAGCGAGTGCAAACAGAAATATGACTTTTTGAGTCAAATCCTGCTAAGCGCACTCCTCATTGTTCATTATTTAGGCAAAATGAGGAATCTTATCTAGTGAACATGAAATGGGTCTTGGAGGCGCTGAAAGACTAAGCTTAGCACGGGCCTTCGGAATTCATTAAGAACGTCGTTAGAAAGGTCGACCTGAAAGGCATATAGTATCGGTCTTGTCAAGGCAGACTTGCACATTGATATTGTGTTGGCTGCTAAGCCCTGCTCATGAAGGTGAATGAAGAATGATAAACAGAAATCTGTCGAGATTTCTTTTTGGTTTCTTAGCCTTGACAAAGGACACCCGCTTCTTCCATGATGCCTCATATTGTCTTCTGGTTTCCTCCAAAAAGTCTATACTGTCTTTTGATACCACGAATCTTTTTCTCAACGCTAAGGAGAGAAAATCATGAGATGCAGGTTCCGGGTTTTTTGTGATGAAGCAAAGACAGTCGACTTCTGTACACGCTGAGACAGGGTTGGATCCGGTAGAGGTACAAACTTCAGTCGTAGTTCCAATGCCAGAGGGAACCACTCGCTGTTTGGCCACTTGTGGGCCACTATTGCCGCTTTCCCTTTGAAGGATCTCAGTTTGTCGGGGACCTTCAAAAGGAGGTTGTGCGGAGGGAACAGGTAAATCCTGGACCATATGTTCTAGTCTAGGGACATAGCGTCCACTGCCTCCGCTAGCAGATCCTCGTATGGGGACACATAACGATGTATTTTCTTGTTGTCTTTCGTCGCAAAGAGGTCTATCTGCAGTTCCGGGACTTGACTCAAGATGAAGGAGAACGATCCTGCGTCTAGAGACCATTCTGACTCTATTGGTGTAAACCTGGATAGAGCGTCCGCTGTCACGTTGCGGAACCCTTGAATGTGAACTGCTGACAGGTGCCATTTCTTCCTCTCCGCCAAACGGAATGTGGCCAACATCACTTGGTTGATTTGAGGAAACCTCGACCCTTGTCGATTCAGGAATCTCACTATCACCTCGCTGTCTAGAACCAATCTTATGTGGGTCGAGTGGCGAGGAGATACTTTCTTTAGTGTCAGAAGTACTGCCATGGCTTCTAAAAAGTTGATGTGAAATGACTTGAAAAGATTGGACCAAGCTCCTTGGACTCTCTTCTGGTGAGAGTGGCCTCCCCAGCCTTCCTTTGAAGCGTCTGTGTGGATAGTAACTGACGGGGGAGGAGGTTGAAGAAGTATTGATTTCTTCAGTTGCTTGGCTTTGGACCACGGCTTGAGAAGCGTTCGCAGTCGAGTCGGTAGTGGTCTCATTAGATCTCTTCGCGCGTTTGATGAGTATTTTCTCCAGACTCCTGTTGCATCCTCTTAGCACTGGATCTGTTATCGAAGCAAACTGTAGAGAGCCCAGTACTCTCTCCTGTTCGCGTCTTGAAATGCGTTTGGATTTCAATAGTCTCTTGACAGATCCTGCTATTTCTTTCCTCTTCTTCCCAGGAATGGAAAGTCAATGTGACTTCAAATTCCAGTGGATTCCCAACCACTGAAATTTTTGAGCTGGAGATAGTCGAGACTTTTTTATGTTGATCTTGAATCCCAGATATTCCAGGAACTGGATCACTATCTTGGAGGCTTGCATGCATTCTGTCCTGGATGCTGCCCACACCAGCCAGTCGTCCAAGTAGGCCACTACTTGGATCCCCTTTAGGCGTAATTGATGGACGGCTGCGTTCGCAAGCTTCGTGAAAATCCTTGGGGCTATGTTTAGCCCGAATGGCATGGCTCTGAAGGCGTAAAGTCTTCTTTGTAACTTGAAGCCTAGGTAGGAGGAGAGGTGACGATTAATTGGAACGTGCCAATAAGCGTCAGACAAGTCTATAGAGACGGTATATGCCCTTTTGGGCAGTAGGGTCCTTATATGTTGAAGTGTGAGCATCCTGAACTTGTAGTTCACTATGAACTTGTTGAGTGGCGACAAGTCCAGAATGACTCTGAGTTTTTCTGAGTCCTTCTTTGGAACACAAAACAGCCTTCCTTGGAACTTGATGGACTTAACTTTTCGGATTACTCTTTTCTCTGAGAGTTCTCGGACATTTTCTTCCTGAATGGGGGTAGAGTGCTGGAAGAACTGAGGAAATTGAGGTGGAGAACTGCTCCAGCTCCAACCTAGTCCATTCTTTATTAGGCTGTGGTCCCAGGGATCGAAGGTCCAACGATCCCTAAATAGATGTAGTCTCCCTCCTACTGGAAGCATCTCACTTCTGCTGTTGTGGACCTGAGGCCTTGCCTCCTTAACCGCATCCTCCCCTGAATCCCCTTCCCCTTGAAGGGCATCTAGAAGAACCTCAGGCTGTTTCTCTTTCTTTTGAGCGAAAGGAAGAAGTCTGCCTTTCAAAAGCTGGGTTAAAAACCAGCGACTGTGTTGCCACTTGTTGAGGTACCAACTGGTACGTGGTTGGAGGTTGTGCCACTATCTGAGGCACCGGGGTCGCAGGAAGTTGCTGTTGTTGCTGTCGGTAGGGCTTAGCCGGCCGAGAGGATAGCCTAGGCCTTTTTGTCTTCTTCTTGGGTTGGGGACCCTCATCCGGAGAAGACTTTCTCTTAAGATTTAAGCCCCACTTTTTGAGAAGGTTCCTATTCTCCGTGGCGGCCTTGTCTACTACCTCTTTAACCACTTCGTTGGGAAAGAGGTCCTTACCCCAGATGCAAGAAGAGATCAGCTTCCTCGGTTCGTGCCTCGCCACAGCCGAGGCGAACACGAACTCTCTACAGGCTCTCCTAGCTTTAATAAAGCTATAGAGATCCTTCGTAACTGTGGCCAGATGAATTTTGGCCACTACCATGAACATGTCCTGGTTCTTGGGGTCATCAATGCCGCAAGTCTTTCTTTCGTCTCTTGCTCTCTGCTCAAAAGAAACTCCGACAGCTTTGGAAGTTCCTCACCAAACTGACGTTCGGCAATATCAGCTTCCAGCTTCCCCACTGAGAAGGTAAGGTGGACGTCCTTCCAGTCTTTTTGGTCCAAGGGTAAGGTCAGGGATAACGGCTTGCATTCCTCCAAGGAGGGGCATGGTTTCCCTGCCTCCGCTGCCTTCAAGGCTGCCTTATATCCCTTTTCCATGAAGGGAAAGGCTCTGGTTGGAGAGGCCACAAAGGAGGGAAGCTTCTTACTCAAGACTGGCACCTTTGAGTTCGTGAAGCCCCTCTCTTTCATCGAGCTCGCTAGTAACGCCTGTGCTTTACTAGGGCCAAGGATTATGACCTCCTTCGGCTCCATCTCCTCCTTTGAGGCTGGCTCCTTCATAAGACGGACATAGCAGTCGGGTAAGATTCTTTGTTGGGCCAAAATTCCACATCTACCAGGGGAATTGAGCCCAACTTCTCCGATATAACAATTTTCCCGGTTGTCATTGGCATGTGTTCGGCATACCTCCATAGATTGGTATCCGAGCACAAAGTAAGATCCTTCACGTTGAGTCGCTTCTGGGGCCCACGTGATGCTACGAGTCTACGTATCTCCAGTTTCATCGCAGCTTCCTTTTCATCATTCTTCTTTTGTATTTGTTGAATCATCTCAACAATAGAGGAAAGAGTCCTTCTCAGATCACCTGGGATAGCAGACGATGTAGAGGGAACAGATTCCGGGGCCGGAACCGATGTAACTGACACCTCGTCGATTTCTTCCTCTTCTATTTCTAGAGCCTGGGTCAGCTCCTCCTTCTGACCTTCTCCCAGAAGGTCCCTCTTTGTATAATCCGACACTTCTGACATCCTATCGTCCAATTGGATGTCTTGAAGGGCGGCCGAGTCTTCAGAATCTACCGGATTCTGGACAGTTGGTATCTCCTCCTGAGGCTGAGGAATGACTGCATCAGCTGATGCCTTAGGGAAAAGGTAGGCCCTCATCTTCTCGTTTGGAGGGTAGGGGCCTGAAGTGTTTTTCTGAAAACCCCTCACCCAGGTTTGCAACTTTTCCCTAGCAGCATCCCTTGACTCCGCCGACTTAGGGGTGTCAAATGCCTCTGTAATCAGGTTAGAACATATGATACATACCTGAGGGTCCCAATACCGGAGATCACCTTTGGAGGCTGCGCATGATGCGTGCCTCCTGCATAAATCATGTCCACAGAAGTTCTTGCTGCGGACATTGCAGAACATACTCTCGCACTTCGGATGGTCCTCCTGTAAAGAGAAGAAAATCCATGAGTATCAAGTGAAGGCTTTTCACTTATTATTAATACATGTAGCTTATACAGTAAAGCTAGAAAGGAAAGAAGGAAAGACACATACTTGTATTTCCTGCCCAGCCAATTGCTGTAACCTCCCAAGATATTAAAACTAAGGTTAATTCTTATTCTAGAATACCTTATATATTTTCCTAAGCGGGATAGAATGAATACAGAAAGAACTCACTTTCTATATATCGTACGGTCTCAACAAAAGGTTGTACAAGATAACATTAAGTATATTGGAAGAACTTTAGTGTTACAACAAACTCTGTACTGTAGTTTTATTAATGCAGTGTGTACTACACCACAAATATAGTAACTACTGTCCATCGCATGCTGTCGTGCCGACCGGCACGCGCCGGCACGTGCCAGAACGTGCCGGCATGTGCCGACATTTGCCGGCCGGCATTTACCCCTGTATAGTTCAAAGGTATGCTACCTTTAACTAATAGGCGGCAGGTCACTGGTTCGCAAATGTGTGCCGGCCGGCAGTGATGAAAACACTAGCACCCGACTGCCGGCCGCTAATCGTAGTGGCCGGCAGATCTCGGGATGTGTTTCTACTGCCGGCAGGCAAAGGTAGCAATACCCATGCCGGCCGGCAGTGACTACGAACCAGAGAACCTCCACCTACCCGGCTGCCGGCCGTTTAAGCCGGCAGCCGGGCTAGGAGTGCAATACACTAGCAAGAGAAACAGTATGGAGGTAAGGTTATAAGACGGCATTGCCATAAAACCTTCATCCAGAAATAGTGAACATATGGAAGGGGAGAATGTAGCATTCAGGCTTCCTATATATCCATAGCCTACAGGGCTTTATCAGCAGATACGGAAGGGAGACCAAGGGAGGTCTGGGGTTCACTCTACAGAAGAAAAAGGGTCTCTGCCGGCCGGCAATAACGTGCTGAGCCGGTCCCCCATCCTAACCTGCACTAGGTACAGAAGTAGGACTGCGGCCAAGAGATGTGATGGCTAGGCTATCACTAAGAAAGAGAGGGGGAACGGGATAAGGGTCCTGTAAACTTCGTTCTAGTATGAGACACACCCAGCAGTTAGGAAAGCTCATTCTAATCTAAAGTTTGTCTATTAGGGAGGAAGGTTGGCAATACTTGCTATCCTCCTCCATACTAGAACCAAGTTAGGTGTAGTTATTTCACCAGGCAACAGAGAAAACTCATTCTCCAGCCCGAGAATAACAACACAGGACAGTCTGCTAGCCCACTAGTAGAAGGAATCATCTCGTACAGAATCCTTCAGATGTTGGCTAGGGAAGCAAAGCCTCCTGTGTCTGCACCTAGCCTAGCAAAGGAAACTCATTCTCTATGCTAGGAAAACGCAGACCACAGACTAGAACTCTGATGTTCTGCCCCAAACCCAAAAACCAGTCACTCTGGTTACCGGGTCAGGACAGACATATCCTAGTATATTTATACCTGAATATTATTCAGATAAAACCACTAGGACTAAGCCTAAGCTTACTCAGGGAGAAAGGGATTGAACTTAGTCTCCGGAGGAGAAAAGAACAACCGGGGATGTGTGCGAAAGTATACTAAAGCCCCATAGGCTACAAACCTAGGTGCGGTGAGAATCGATTACCTAAATCACCGAAACTCTCTCGTATACAATCTTGGAGAAGAAAATTCAACAATATCTTACATGTATAAAATATTTGGCTATAGCTTCAATAACATAACACTCGGAAAACTTATGTCATGCATGAAAGTACTAGGGCCAGACGCCTAGGCTACTAAGCCTCGCGAAGGGCAAGATCGGTTACCTAAATCGCCGAACTGAAAACTAACGTCATCATAGAAGAATTCCTAAAGGAGCTAAATAGCTAGATTTATTAAAGCACAATAACCGGGAAAGTCACTCTGGCTAACTAAATGACCCATGCATAGCGAGCGACAGCATCCAAGATGCCTCCGGTAGGCACCTGCTCTTGTTTAAGTTAATATCACTTTTGATTTAATTCTAAAGGACAAGAGCTTACATTTATACAAAGTAAAGATAATGCTCAACTTTCCAGAAGCAGAAGAGGCCGAAGAAAGCATCATAATGTTGAATAATATCCAAAATTAGGA